>NW_027311919.1:0-300000 GCF_040954645.1 Diabrotica undecimpunctata | reverse complement strand
TAAATCACCTTTAGACAAATGTATCTGATTTTGTAAAGATTGCAAAAACAAATTAAATTATTTGTAAATTGATGGTCTCTTGATAATACAGAATTGTAACATAGAGAGGATAGAATACGTTTGTTAGTTGCAACTCCATTGATAGCCACGTCTGTTTAAGACCTTCTCTCAATTCTAAATAAATGTCTCAAATGTAAATAAATGTAACGTAAAAGAATAACAGATAAAACAGGCATAAATCACCCGAAAATTTGATCACAAGTTAAATTAAACTTTGAATGTTAAAAAAATCTATCGTATCTAAAAACCATTTGTGGAACAAAATTGTGCGGCTTCAATAAAATACATTAAGTGTTAAAAGTGTAACACACTTACCTGGGCTATTTCTTCTGCCGGCTTGGAGCATTTCTCTCCTAACCATGCCACAGGTGATGACCATCGGATAGTATCTGGACTTGGACTTGAAGAGGAAAGCCTTACTTCTTTAGTGGTCGAAGTAATACTATCAGAACTAGAAGACGAACTAACTACCTGAGAACGATTTATTCTACGTTTTGGACTTAACTTTCTAGGCGGAGGGACTTTATATAAGTCCTTATTAGGTATATCTAAGTGACTATATAAAGTGAATTGGGAATGTTTTGTAGGACTAGGCGTTTTGCAATTGCGCAGAACTTTCTTTTCTCTCTTCCTGCCGGGTTTCTTGTGGTGCGTACAGGTAGTAATGTTTACTTTGTCCGAACTAGGAAAATCGTATAAGCCATCGGAGTCAGTGAATGGTAGTAAGTCTTTATGTCTCCCGTAAAATTGGGGTGAAAATCGGCTTAAGCCAGACGTACGATCGCTTAAAGGACTCTCGCTTCTGGAACTCATCGGGCTAAGGTGTTTTTCACATCCCGGTGATTCGCATTGCACTATTATTGACGGTAATTGTAGGGAATTCTTGCTAGAAGATAAAGGCGGTAGCAGTCTGTCAACATTTTCTTCTAAGCTAAGACATTTAGCCACTCTTGGAACAGGTGCTATGGGTAAATCAAGCAAAGTCTTACATGTTTCTCCTTCTGTAACCATAAACACCTCTAACTCTTTGGCGCTTTTAAGATCACCATCATCTATCTTTTCATCTATGTGGTCCGTTCCTATCCCTTCATCGTTGGACTCTACCAACGGATCATCCGATAAAGTCTCAGAATCAGATCTTCCACGTCGTTCATCGGAGTTCCCTTGTTGCGAAGAGTTAGAAGAACCAGGATTTAGTTTTAAGACCGGTGTTAGCGATTGCCGTCTGTGAAACCCACCAGGCCCTTGATCATCCATTTCTGTAGGACACAAGGGATTGTTTGAGCTACATCTTGAAGGACCAGGACTTGCCATAGAGCTGTATCCAGAGCTACTTAAATTACTTTCTGAAGCAGTGTGCTCCCCTCTTGGATTCATTGAAAAAGGACTTAAGTATGTCATCCCCCCAGAAGGACCTTCCAAACCAGCAGATGACTTTACAGCTGGTGAAATAGATTCTGTATCAGATTCTATCTCGCTCATGTTACACGTAATAGTAATCATTGGTGGAGCACAGGGCAGATCCAACGATGTAGGCTTGTCAAAATCCTTCAGCATTTTTCGGGACTGTTTGGGAGAGGGAAATTGAAAACAAGAAGTATTCGGAATAGAAGCTCTATGGGGGGGAGGGGACCCGGGAAAAGTTGGTGAGGGCAATTTGGGAATAGTTGGTGATGGTGTTTGAACGGTTAAGGTTGGGATCACTAAAGGTGGAGGATCAATGGTAATGGTAATTGCTGGTTTGCTTCTTTCTTGCGATTGGCCAATTGGAGGTGGTCGATTCTAAAAAAAATACAAAAAAACGGTTTAAATTTTACTTTTGCAAAGAAACAGAGGGTTTCATATTTGAGGGTTTTAAATATTTTAAGTTGCTAAGAACTAAGATCAAACAAATATCAGATCAAGTAACAACAAACCTAAGATGGAAAATAATTAAAGAATTACTTCATGAGGTTAAAAATATAGTAATTAAACGCACAGACAAACTTCACCATATTTTCAATTCGTCTAAGGGTAGAAAAATTATTATATGTCCAAGTAAGATAATCATAAGAAAATAATAATAGTGAACAAAAAAATTAAATAATTAAAAAAAAAGTGGGATAAGGAAAATATTATGACATGAAAAATAAGCAAAATCGGTGTATCGGCGAATAAGCCTCAAACAGCTCTGGGTCATATAACTCCAAGAAAAAAAGGTAATCGTACCTTTTCACTTAATGTAATTTAATCAAACTTATAGAAAAACAATAAGGGCATTCATAAAAAATTTAGGTAGAAATCTATATTTGATTTATATCAAGAACCAATCCCAAAGGTGTCCTATATGAGCAAAAGAAACGGATAATTATTGAGCTAACCTAAAGGTACGGTACAATAAAAAAAGTGATGGAACAAGAAAAAAATTTTTTCCAACTATTTTAAAATTTATTAGTTTGACTTAAACTAATTTATTACTCTTGTATTTAAATTCAACAATTACTAAAGATAATTAAGAACCGAGTCAATAAAAAAATAATATAAATTTTATAAAATATAACGTGTAAGAGTTCTAGCAGGCTTACCTTTGATCTATATAAATTTGATTGTTGTAGAGCTGCAGCTTCTTCTAGAATAAGCCCGTCTTCAGCCTGGGGATCGATCGGAATATCGGGGCAGTGAATTTCGTCGTCATCAAAATCGGTGCTGATAGAAATATTCGGTATTTCTACTGATATCCTGTCATCACTTAGCTCAGCGTCGTCCATTGAGGATGATGCATTGCTACGTCTAGTAAGTATCGGTGTCAATGCTGGAGATGGCATGGGAGAGGGTAGCGGGGTAGGCAATTCTCTAATAGGCGAAAGGCACTTATTGATTGTGCTTGGTATTTCCAATAAGATAGTTGGTGGATGCAACAAATTACTGCCGCTATTGGACGATTTATGTGCGCTTAACGGATCAAGCACGGGTACTTCAATTGTACCTTGTCCAGCGTGACGCTGAAAGATTGGGCTCTCGGGCGCTCCACTGGAAAAGGAAACTGGTGTGTGGATAGAAGAAGTGGACGAGTCGTCGTCCCCAACAATGTCGTCTTGCGGACTGGAAGCTGTCGGCGTAGTTGAAGGCGTGATCTTTAAAGAAGATGGGTAGTTTGCCGCTGCAGAACTAGCAGAAAAGTTTCGGAACATCGCTAGGATAGAATCAGCGCTAGCGGGCTTCTGTCGTCCATTCGGCAGCCGGTTGTGTCTCCTGTTGATCAGCAAATCTGAAATACTTGTACTCAAAGCACTGGGAATAGCTAGATCTGAGCTGGTGAACGAGTCACTACCTTGGTTACTGGATGTGCTGTTTGGAGACCTGGCGTCCACGCTAGGAGATGGCGGGGTACTGGAAGGTCTTGCAAACATACATCCCAAGCGATTGGTTTGCATAATACCAAGTTCAACTTCGCTACCAGAGCTCATCTCTGCTGAAACCTTATTAAGAAGCCTTGCAAATGTGACTTTCTTCTCCAGCTTGGGATCAATAAGGGCTGCTTGGGCACTGGAGCCTCCAAACTTTGTTTCTGTTTCTTTTCCGTTTTCGCCCTTGATATCAGTGTCTGGTTTCATTTCACTCAACTGAATTAGCTCCCCCAAACTTACTTTTTTCGTGTTCGGTTTGGGGGACACTAATTGTTGAAGAATTTGTCTCTTGTCAGCTATGTTTTTCTTAGTTGGAGTTGAATTATTTCTCTTCTTTTTAGGTGAAGGAGTGCCTAAAGAAGTATTAAAATAAATTTTAAAATAAAGTTTAAAGTAATAAAAAAAAAAATGAAATTTGTCGCTTGCAATTTGTACAAATATTATACACATATAGTTAATTAAAATACACTGTTAAGAATGCCAAAAAGTTCAAGATGAAATATAATAAACACACAATTTTCACCCAATATAAACCCTGAAGCAAATTAATAAAAACATAATTTTTCGTACAGTCAAGAACTTTACGTAAGTATATCAAATAGAATAAATTCGATAATAAACTATTAGGTAATTTTTTTTACTCGTAGACTGCAAAATTGGATATATTTGTGATTTTATTATATATACGGATTCGAGTACTTACAGCTCTGATATTGAAAATTTACGAAAATTGGGTTATATTACAACAACCCTAATGAATAAATACTAAGACAAAGGTCAGAAGCTATTCCTAGATAACTGGTACACAAATCCAGAACTGTTTGATTGGTTATAGAATAGAAATACTGAAGCTTGTGGCACGGTAAAGGAGAGTAGGGGAAATATGCCTGTATTTTCTGAAAAATTGGCTAAAAATAAATAAACTTTCAGAAACGATGGCAAAATGTTAGCTATGAAGTGGAAAGACAAAAGAGAGGTATGGATGCTAACTACTCTACACGAAGTTGATATGGAAAAAACAGAAAAAAAATGCACAGATACTGGACGTACAAAAATGAAAAGAACTTGTATTATAGACTATAATAAATATATGGCCGGAATGGATAAAAGTGATATGCTATTGTGTTCAATTGAACGTGTGCGGAAAGTGACAAACTGGTATAAAAAACTTTTTTTTTTAATTTATGGATATGTCTCTTCTAAACTTTTACTATTTGTACAAATTTCTAAATAATAAAAAACAATTAGAAGCAGATTTTCAAATCAAACTAATTTTCGAGAGTTTAGAAAAATACAGGGGAAGTTCTGGTACTAGTGGCCGTTCTTTATCTATACGTGTTATGGAAAATTTTTTGAGGTGGAGCAGAATAAGTCTTACAAATTTTAAGTATTTAAATTTATATATATAATAAATTTATTTAAAATGAGATAATAAACTTTAAGAGTCGTATCAGTTTATTAGGAACCAGCTATATATACATGAAATTTTTAGAAAAAATAATAAACAAACGATTAAGAACAGTGACAGAACACACCTTAGACGAAGCATAAAGTAGATTTAGAAATGGTATGAGTATGCAGGAATATATATTTACTTTAAAATGGATAACACAAAAAGTGCTGCAAGAAAAAAGAAAATATGCGTAGTATTCTTTGACATAGAAAAAGCCTTCGATAAAGTACCAAGACAGAAACTATGAAAAATATTAAGAGAAAAAGGACTGGAAAACAAGTTACTAAGTATGATACAAAAAAATATACAGTGAGAGCAACAATGCCGTAATTAGTAATAATACACCATCTGGTACGTTTACAATAAATGAAGGCCCACTTAGCTTGGTGCTAATTGCAAAAACTAAAGACAAACTTTAGAATAATTTGGAAACATGAAAAGAAGTACTCACTAAACATGGATTAAAGATAAATATTAACAAAACAAACATTATGCAGATAGGAGAAACAAGACAAGAACTTAATATAGAAATTGAAGGAACAAAAACAGAATAAGTTAAAACTTTTACATACTAAGGAGAAATAAATAGAAGAAACAGGAGCTATAGAAGCAGAAATCTAGAAGCATACTACACTCCCCGGCACAAACTTCCACCACTAAAAATGATTTATTAAGTTTGACAATTTATAACTTTTTTATTTGTATTTGGATTGTCAATATTCTTACATGAGTTTGTAGGTACATATTTTGACATCGTTTAATATTATTCTGGTAATAATACAATATTTTTCCTTATATGGCATTATACGGGGGTGAATAGAAGCGTTGTATTTTCTCCGAATTTTAAAAAATTCTGTGGAAAAATTTAAGAGCTGATTTTGTTTCATAGTTCTTAAAACAGTGACTGACTCATAAATATTATGCCTGGTACGTCGATAAAAATTGAATGACAATGACAGCAATCTACTATTATAATAGTATCAATAATTTTAATTATAACAAGAGTAATTACAAAATATTATATTCTATCAGTTATCAATGCCATCAAGGGGAAAGGTGTAAGGTGTAAGGTCAAAAATAAATAAAAATTGGTCAAAATTAATTTTAACACAAAACATAATTTCCTGATAAAGGTATTTACCTAAATAAAAAATAAATACTATTAATTACATATTTAGTTACCGTTCTGGCGCCAATATCTTATTAAAACCTACAAATCTGAGAGTTCTACTATATTTCTATACGAAAATGATATCGTCAAATTGGACAACTAACAAGTATCGTGCAACGGGTTTATTAGGGAAACTTCAATATCTGACTATGTGTTTAATACTTCCATCTGTTTAATATTGACTTTTTCTGATATAAATTATTTTATTCGTTTTAGTTTGTGATATTTACTAACAATAGTTTCTTGTATGTATCAAATTGAATGTACTTAGTATATCTAATAAAGTCACTTGGAAAAGTGATTATATATCCGAAACAAATTGTTCTGATAAATATTAAAATAAAATGTTATATTTTAATTTTATTAAATTTATAAATATTAATATAAATTAATATTAAAATTATATTAGATTTTAAAAATTTCTTTTTTTTTTTTATTTTAAATTAAAGTGTCTCGGCAACTATGGGCCATTGACACTGGTACAAGTTTATTACAATATACTTATGTTTACATACATATACAATCTGTTATGTACAAGTTAAGATACATTAACAACATCTTAATATAGTTACACTAAGTAGTAAAGGTGACAGTCTTTTAGGAAACGAATTATGGCACTGTACATGTTTGTAGAACCAAGTAGATCACTTAAATTATTTGGAAAGTTGTAGTAGTCTCTTTGAGGTTTGTAGTGGACGCATTCTAGTAATATGTGCTGGACTGTTAAGGACTCATTACAATGTTCACAGCGAGGATGGTTTTCAGACGACATCAGATATCCATGAGTAAGACGAGTGTGACCTATTCTGAGCCTTCTGATGATAATATTGTCTTTTCTGCTCATTTGTGGCATGGTGGTGGAGGTAACAGTTGGTTGAATTGTGCGTAGTTTTGTATTTTGTACATTCCAGTGTGTTTGCCAAATGCTTAGTACGTTGTTCTTGATATTGGCCTTTAGGTCTTGGTGAAGTTGTATGTTTTCCATATTTTCTAAGGAGCAGGCCAGTTTTGCTGCATGATCAGCGTTCTCATTTCCATTGATACCAACATGGGATGATATCCAGATGATAGTTACTGAAACACCATTCTTTGACTGCTCTTGGCAGATACTGTGGATGCACTGTGCAATGGGATGGATGGAGTATATATTTCTGATTGAGTCAATGGCGGAGAGAAAATCGGTGCAAATTGCTAATGATTTCTCATTAGCAATGGGCAAGTCTAATGCCTTGAGTATTCCATACAGTTCGGCTGTGTGTATACTGCATCTGGGAGAAAGCCGATATGATGCTACTGTTGTATTTGAGGTACTGACAGCACAACCGATGGCCTGTTCTTCTTTGGAGGCATCTGTGTAAAGAATTTTGTCATAATGCTGTGTCTGTATAAGTTCCTTAAATGCTTGCACCAAGAGAGTTCTGGGCGTTTCTTCTTTTTTGTATCGGTTCAAGCTGGTAAGGACAGTAGGTAGCTTTTTGGTCCACGGGGGGATTCTGGACGTAGTAAACGGAGTTGTGAGTTTTAGATCTGTGTCTTTTAGCAAACTTTTTAAAATTTGTGAGAGAGAATGTGCTCGAGGGTGACTATTATCTGGGACAGAGTGGGGAGTATTAATTAGTTTAATTACTGGGTTTTTTGGATTAGCAGAAATTCTAGAGAAGTAGGATAGAAGTAAACGTTGCCGTCTTATAAAAAGTGGAGGTTCTGAGGATTCGATATAAAGACTTTCAGAAGGACTTGATTTAAAGGCGCCAAGGCTAATGCGTAAAGAAGTGTTGTGAATTGTATTCAGACTTTTAAGATGAGTATCGGAAGCAGATATGTAAAGAATGCTTCCGTAATCCAACCTAGAGCGGATCAATGTTCTGTAAATTCTTAAGAGGGCTTTCTCTTCTGCCCCCCATTGATGATGAGCTAGAGTTTTTAAGATGTTGATTCTATTTAGGCAGTTTGTTTTTGTATTCTGTATCTGATCTCTCCATGTGAGTCTTTTATCGAATATTACTCCTAAGAATTTGTGTTTATCAACAACTTGAAGAGGAGAGCCATTTAGATGAAGTAGAGGAGGGTGAGTGTGATGTCTTCTAGAGAAGTTTATGACTTTAGATTTTCCAGATGAAAATTTGACTCCAATTTTAGTGGACCAGTTATGAAGATTGTTAAGAGTGTTTTGGAGTAAAGAGCATGTGCTCCTTGTAACTTTACCTTGGCAATAGAGAACAAGGTCATCTGCGTATATTGAGTATTTTATTGGAGGGAGAACAAGAGAGTTTATATCGTTGATGCTAAGAAGGAATAGTGTGGGGCTGAGAACTAAGCCTTGGGGTACTCCATTTTGTGAGATATGTGATGTAGATGTTTTCCCATTTGTAACTACTTTGAATGATCTCTCTTGTAGGAAATTGTTTATAAAGGTGATAATATTACCCGTTAAATTGAGTTGCTCAAGTTTTCTAATAATAACAGCTCTGTTTATTGTGTCAAAAGCGCTTTCTAAGTCTAAGGCAACTGTGATGACTTCATTCTTATTTGATATAGCTTGGGTTATTTCTGTATGGAGAAGTACCAGGTTATCCATCGTACTTCGATTGGGTCTGAATCCCGACTGTGCTGCATCTATAAGATTATTTTCTTCAAGAAACCAAAGCAAACGTTTATTTATCATCTTTTCTAGTAGTTTGCACATTGTGCATGTTAGTGAGATTGGCCTGTAGGCACTGGGAAAGTTAGAAGATGAGTCATTTTTCTTGATCGGTATGATAAGCGACTGTCGCCAAAGACTCGGAAAGCTTTGGCTGAACCATATCTTATTGTAGAGCGCAAGTAGCTTCAGGAGGGTTCCTGCCTGTAGATGTTTGAGAAAGATAGACGGGATGTCATCAGGACCTGCAGATGAGTTTTTTATTGATGAGATTGCCAACTTTAACTTTACTTCTGTGAAGGCGAGGTTTATTGGATTGGTTTGGATAGGGTTAGGTGGTGAGTGGTTTGTGGGGTACGAAATGGAGAGTTCAGACTTAGTTTTGTTTTGAAAGTATTTGGCTAGCGTTTCGGTTATTTGGTTATCATTTGTAATGATATTATCTCCATCTGTTATTGCGGATATTTTACGATATGTTTTTAAACCTCTCATTTGTTTAATTTTTGTCCACACTTGAGCGGGAGGGGTATCTGAAGTTATGCTGTTAACGAATTTTTTCCAGGATTCTTTTTTGCTTTCCTTCAGAATTCGTTTGGATTTTGCACGCATTTTCTTAAAATGAATAAGATCTTCGATGCTACGAGTTTTGCGATATCTATTAAGGGCCTTTTTGTATTCTTTTATTGCGAGTTTACAGGAGTCGTTCCACCATGGGACGGCCTTTCTTGGGGATTTATGGTGCATTTACCTATACATTGGTTGGCCGCAGTTATAATGCAATTTGTAAATTGCTGTACGGCAGCGTCGATGTTTTCCTTAAAAATAATTTGGTTTGAAAGGTTTTCTAGAGTGTCACTGAATAACCTCCAATATGCCTGGGCAATTTTCCATTTATTTATGACTTCCGCATTTTCGGGTATGTGACTTGAGATTAAAATGGGGTAGTAATTGCTATCATATAAGCTATCTAGTGTTTGCCACTGAAGCAGGGGAGCGGTTCCAGGATCGCAAAAACTTAGATCTATGCAAGAAGAGGTTCCAGACTGGATGTGGAAATATGTGGGGCTCCCTGTATTCAAGAGGCTAATGTTAGAGTTGCTTATGATATCTTCGATATGTTTACCTCTCCCAAAGGTGCGCTGGGAACCCCATGTTGTGCTATGAGCGTTAACGTCCCCAACTAAGATGAAAGGGTTTGGCAGTTGTTTTATGAGGTCGCTTAGTTCTGAGCTAAATAAGTTGTAGTTTGGAGGAATGTATATAGAACAAATAACTATCTTGTTGGGACACCATGCGGTTATCGCAATCGCTTCTAGGCTTGTGTGTAAGTCAAACTCTTGATGGAAGATATCGTTGGAAACAAAAATAGATGAACCGCCACTTGCTCGTAGGTGTGTGGGTCTTAGGAAGTTGTAGCTAGTGTAATTTTTTAGGTAGGGGTTGTGATCTTTGGTGAAATTGGTTTCTTGAAGACAGATAAACTTGGGCGAGCAGTCCGATATAAGTTTTTGTAAATATTCTAGTCTGGGGTAAAAGCCATCGCAGTTCCATTGAATTAGACTTAGCATAGTGTTAGTATTAATAGGAGCTGAATTGAGAAGATTGGGATAGTTGTGAGCTGTCAGAATTGTAGTTATCTTCATTAGAATCGACGGAAAGATTTGGACTGGGCGTACTTTCGGATTCTTCTGGATCAGTGCCTAAGGCCTTTATCAGTTTTTTGGTTAGACGGGTTAGCCTGTTTTTGATAGACCTCTCCTGACAAGTTGGGTATAATGCTTGAATGTTGGAAATTAGCCCTGATACATTTTCTGTAAACTTAAGAGCTTCAGCGTAGGGGTCACTACAGCCGAAAGTGTTTTCGACAAAGGCTATCAAGTTTTCTAGAGGAATAACAAGTGATTCTGAGGTTTGCTTAAAGGATTCTTTGATAGCGTCTTTTGTTAAATCGGAAAGGTAACGTTCTGATGGTGAATTTGTTCTGGGTTTCTTTTTTGGTTTCTTAATGTCTCTACTAGGAGGAGGCATGATGTTGTCCTCGGACGGATTTGCGACCGAGAGGTTATCGGGAATATCAGTCTGCTCACTTGTGCTCTCGATTTCAGAGTGGCCACGTTTATGTGTGGGCGTTTTAGTCATTATGGAATTGTTTGGTTCTGTAGCAGACATATGTGGTGATGTTGCGGGTTGTATAGAAGACTGTGGTGGTAAGGGATCTATTATCTGGGTTGATATTAACGGCTGAGGCTGGGATGTTATATAATTAGGTGGAGGATTGGGACAATTTGAGGCAATATGCCCTGACTTCTTGCATATGTAGCATTCCATTTTGTCTGTGGACAAAAATATTCTATTTTCATTACCTTCGAATGGGATAACTAAAGAAGTTTGCAGATTGAAATTGTCATCAGAGGTAAAAACATATACTTGCCTTCTAAAGCTCATGATGTGCGAATATTCATCGCCGGGGATACCTGCTCTTAAAAATGAGACGGGGGAGGCCAGTTGGAGCCCAAGTTCTTTTATAGCATTTTCTGCAAGGTCGTGTGGTATACATGGAGATATATTGGATATTATTATTCTTTTTGTGGGAGAGACTAGCCTGCGAACATTCATCACAGAGTTTCCTACTGTCAAAGTCGGATGGGATTTTAGAAGTTTGTCGACGAGTACTGAATTAGTTAAATATATACAAATTCTATTATTAGATATTCTGGATGCGAATAGGATTTGTTTGGGACCAATAGCGTCACCTACTGCCTTGACGTAATCAAACAATTTTAGATTTTCATCGGCATGCAGTACTATGGCTTGATCCCTCTTTGGAAAAGTTGATCTGGGAGTTGATTTGGTTGCAGTTGCATATGAGGAAGTTGAAGTAGAATTATGCTGCATATTTTGTGACATCTTGACAAGTTGTGAACTGTGAGGATCTGATGTGAGAACTGTATTTGTTATCGGTACCCTTGTAGTCAAAGGTAGACGAGAAATTTATTTATTTGTTAAATTTAGTTAGGTTTTATGTATTTTCTTCCAAAAATACATATTAAGTAGGCCTACGCCACTGGTAGCTGACCCAGTTATTGACGAAATTACTAATTTGCTAATTAACTAATCGATCCAAAAAAATCATGCAATTAGGCTTATCGATACATACGGTAAAGTCTGGTCTTACTAGTATTTAAAAGTAGTTGTTTGGTTTCACAAAAACACTAAAACTCGGAGCAAAACACTGATACGATGTTACCTCGTTCAAGTACACACTCGGAATGATTTTAAAAATTAATAAAAAAAATTTAGTTGTTATAATATAGAGAAAAAATTAAACACTAAAGATGATCTAAACATATTGTATTTACCTATTACCTAGAACAAGTAAAACCGGATAAACGGAGATGAAAGATACTACGGAAAATGGTTAGTTAAAATTGAAGGATGAAAAAGGGGAAAACTATGCAAACAATAAAGCTAATTATAAGCAAAAAAAGATGGAATAAAAGAAAGAACATATTTCTAAACCGTCATTTGAAAAAAATTATAAAAAACAAAACGTAATAAAAGGAAATTTCTTTCTGATAAGCAAATATAGTGGTATGAAATTTAGCTGAAAATATGACACAGTACATCAGAGCCATGGACTTGGTTTCAGAAATAAGAGAGGAGACCTCCTAGAAAAATTCGCAAAAGACGCCGAACCAGTTGTCACCAGGATATTCTTCCAATTACCACCTCGAAAGCTGTACACGTATAAATCCCCCCAAGAAAGACCCGGAAGAATCATTAGAAGTCAAATAGATTACATTTTAGTAAATACAAGATTCCAAAACAGCTTTAAACCTGTTAAGAATTATCCTGTAGCAGACTTAAAGACGGACCACGTTCCACTTATACCGGGTCAAACTCAAAAGAGTGCAGAAAAGAAGATCACAATTGTACGATATACGAATGCTAAACGACTTTAATACGAAAATGATGGACCAAGCCACATTAAAAGAGCAAGTGACTACAATTAGAGACGAATCAAATGAAGAACAAACGATTAAATAAATAACAGAAATAGTTTAAAATGTAAAGGATTAACACTTGACGGCAGGTACATTAATCAAGAAAAAATCGTGAATGACAGATAAGATTTTAAAACTAATGGACAAAAGAAGAAAAGCCATAAATGACCCAGACATATGTATCATACGATAAATATAACAATAAGAAGGAAAACCAGGGAACCGACAGAAAGGAAGCAAAGGAAAGATGCGAAGAAATTGAGACTCTACAGTCAAAGTACAAAAGTCACAATGTACATAGGAAAAATAAAGAGGGCACAGGTGGACTAAGACGGAGACAGAAATGAAAAATCTCATTGATTCTGACGAAAACATCATATTGGACAAACAGAGTAAAATACGAACAAGGACAGAATATCTTTGGAAACTATTTGAGGCTCAAAGAGGCGACACCTTTGAGTTATAAGAAGACGTTAATGATGGATCAAGAATATTACAACAGGAAGCTTATTCTGTAATAACACAGCTAAAGTATGACAAAGCAGTAGGTCCCGATAATATACAAGCAAAACTACTCAAACTAATGGACAAAGAATCAATTTCAATAATATCAAAGATACTCAACAACATAATACAACTCTCGAGAAATACCAACAAAACGTTTTCAACACAACACTAAGTCTTCCTACCACTGCCCAAGTTATTCAGATTTTTCTAGTTATCTCTGCCCTTTGATTCTATTTGCCTAGTTTGACCATATGACTTAGGTATATGCATTCTTTGAAATTTTAAATCTTAGTATCATTCTACTCTTACTATTAGGTCTATTTTGATACTTTGATTTGATATCACTTTTATTTTATTTAAATTCATTTTTAAAACGACTTTCTCAGATTATTGTTTAAGCTTATTTAGCATGTGGACTCCTACTAAAATCTACGTTAAACTATACGGCATATTATAAGATGTACCTATCGGCGATAAAGGCAAATGATAAAGATGACATTGAAAAGATAAAAATAGAGTAAGTGACACCAAAACTTAATAAAATTCACTAATTTTTTCTCATTTGCCCCTAAAATATTTATCCTACATTTGAAATTACTGTTAGTAATATAGAAAAGCATTCTTAACATCGTTATTTGTTCAATTCAAATTGTTATTTACATACATAGTGCTGTACACGTACAACATTTATAGCCCTATGGTGCGACAATATTTTAATACTGTGCAACCTACCAGCCACACGCAGGAGAGTGAAGGGTTAGTTTCTACAACAGAGAAGTATAGAAAAGAGTTCAGTTTTACACAAGTATTAACAGGTAATTTAAATTTCGTATCAAAAAAAGTAGTATTTTTTTTCTAATTGTAAATAAAGAAAACATTACATTTCTTCCACTATTTTATCTTTGTTTATATAAATTAGCCTTAATATGATCACAAAATGTGGATAGATAGAAAACACTATGATTATGTGTCGCATGTGCCGCAACGACTAGCTCGATGATTTTTAGAATATTGACGATTAACTACAACAAAATTCCATCATAATGTGTTCTTAGTTTGGAAAGTATTTTTTGAGATAACTGCGACAACGCGAGTGTATAATGCAAATTTGCATAATGTAAACAGTGCTCCATCAAAGTTATTGTAAGTTGATCGGTAAGTCTCCAAACCGACTTCTTTACCGACTTTCGTTTTGTTTTTATTAGTTTGAAAAAAAAAAAACACAACGAAATAAATAAAATATACGTAGTATTTTCTTGATGCAAAGTTAAGATATGTCAGTAGACTTATAAACAATACTTGTCTTCTTCTTGGTAGTAGGGTTGGTTATCAAATTGGCTATACTTATTTTGTTTACGGCAGCTCGGAAAAGGGCTGTCGTCATAATATCGACCAAAAACTTATTTTTTGTAATGCTTCTTTTTAGATTTAAAAATAATAAATACAAAATATGTATGATTTATTTGCATAAATTATTAAAATACTGATTTATTTTACGCAAAACACATACAAAAACTTCTAATTTTGAATTAACGCTTCCAATTACTTTCCTGTCATCAGTGCTGCATTCTTGACTTGACATAAACTTTCCAAAACATAAATTTTTTATAAATACCTTGCAAAGATATTATGTTTAAGAACATTTATGGTCATAAGGGTCTTTTAATTTTTTATACTTGCCTACTCAGGCGTCCCAACTCGTATATATCAATATCTGCAATATTACAGGATAATAATTTGAATATTGTTCTGAAGCTATTTTCTTGTGGCATTTTAAATTAATTTATATTTAAATGGGAATAAGCCACAATTAAAGGTTAAAATACGTTTATTGACGTTTCAATTTCCACTTCGGAAATCGTTCTTTCAGAAATTTTTCAGAACGATTTCCGAAGTGGAAATTGAAACGTCAATAAACGTATTTTAACCTTTAATTGTGGCTTATTCCCATTTAAATATAAATTAATAATTTGAATAATATCAACTTTTCGTGAAAATTAGGACTCAGCGCATATTAATTATTATACGAGATGGCAAAAATTTCTGAATAACAAACGCGAATATCAATATCGAGATTGCCAATTTTTTTACAAATTTTAGGAATTAGCATTCGAAGATTAGAACTTTTAAAATGCTTTCAGAATCAAAAGTCCTTTAACGACTTTCATAATTTTGTCTTAAAAGTTTGAAAATATACAATAATTATAATATTTTTAGGAATTAGTAGTCGAAGATTAAGAACTTTTAAAATGCTTTCAGATATTAAAACATTTTAAATCAGTCTTTGAAGGACTTTTATAATTTTGTCTTAAAAGTTTGGAAATATACAATAATTATCATATTTTTATGATTTTGCGTCCTAAGCTTCTGAATGTACACTAGTGACCAAACTATGCAAACTAAAATGGTACGACAAACTGACTTCAGGTAGTTGTTACTAAGGTGATATTTTTTAATTGTCGAAAAGAAACACATGTGCCGATTCAATGAAAATGGTTTCGAGAAACTCAAAACATTTTGACCGGCAATTACCTTTCGTGGAGAAGGTTACGCATATCAATAAATAGCAAACAAATCGATGGGGGTGGTATAACCTCAGGAGTAATGAAAGTTTATACACGTTATCTTAACACTAGAAAGACAAAGTCCGCAAAAAACAGGCCGAAAAACTGAAGTTAGTCAATACCATGACCATAGCATATTATGCAGTATGTCTTTAAAAGGTAGACGCAGATCGACAAAAGATAATAATACTATTGTAAAATCAACTGGCTTACAAATATGGGACCGCATTATCAGAAGAAAGTTGTGTGAAAATGGATAACGAGCAAGAACCCCTAAAAATAAGCCGCTCCTGAACAAAAACCAAAGACAAAAACACATTGATTAGGCTTTGACTTACAGAGAGTAAATGGAAGAACAGTGGAGTAAGGTATTTTGAAGTGATTAAATTAGAATCTTGATCTTTGGAAGCGATAAAGTAAACTTTGTTCCGATCGGGGAGAGACCTTTTGTAGACCCAGTGTACTACGGTTACTATAAAGCACCCTGTAAGTGGCATGGTATGGACTTGTATGACCACTAGCAGAGTTGGATGTTCGACATTAATAGGGGGCAATAGTAATTCAAAAAATATCAGGAAGAAATATTGCAAGTCAAACTTCATCCTTTCAAAGATTTGTTTAAAGTGATGCAGTCACACGTGGCTGTATGTCCAAATATGCCAATAAGACCAATAAAATTTCGATATGTCCAGTAAACCAATAAATTGTCCAGTAAACTGTCCAGTGAACCAATAAAGTTTTGATATCTCCAATGAAAATAAACTGTCCAGTAAGGTTTTGATATGTCCAATAAACCCAAGAGAATTTGTAGACCATAAAAATGAGTCTTATAATAATTTTTGCCTTCTTTTATAAATTTCAAAAAGAGGCAAAAAATAATCCCACTACAGAAAAGTTGTTTTGACAGAAAGTGGGAGACTGAATGAAGTTAGCACAGATGTCATAGAATGTTGCTATAGATATCATGAAACTAGCTTGTCAGTCAACACAGAACAGAATAGTCTGCCGAACAAAAGTGAGAGGGCAAATATTTATTCTATGGGACAGAAAGAGAGAAAATAAAGACAGAGGAAGAAGAGAAAAACAGGGGCGCCAACTATTTTTATAAATAAAAAATAGTAAAAATTAAACTGAAGATAAAGAAATTAAAATGAAATAATTATTAAAATATAAATTAATAAAGATGTGACGTTTATAACGTTACACACTCCTACCACCCATCAGAAAAATTTCGAACACAACTGAGAAATTTTTCTCAAAGAAAACAAGAACACAATGTTCTACCTAAGAATAAATATATGCAGTAGTAATCTGTAGTAACAAATCAAAAATAAATACTTTATAACAAAGCAATCAAGTTAATGAATATAATAACAAAAGATTGATCATAAAAAAAATTTAGAGTATTACTCAGGGAAATTAAATACTTCCCAACGAATTGTAGTATCCGTCAAACTAAAATTTGTTATATGTTATTTAAAATATTATAACAAAATAATTAAATTAATGAATATAAGTAATTAAGTATACATTACTATTCATAAAAAATTTAAAGTATAACTCAAATTTGTCTTATTTGCTATCAACTGAGAACTCAGGTTCAATCCCTAGTTTAAGACAAGACGAACTCACCCTTGAGATACTGAGCTAGGCAAGGTATAGATGATAAGCTCCCATGGTTGATCGAGGTATTATTTTTACAATAGTACTTCAATTCTCTTTGGTAGTCTCATCGTTACATAATAGATAAACAACCGTCTGTATCGTACAACAATAGGCCACTCCATTCGAGCACTTGGTGTAATTATGTTATTTGTTTGTCTTTATTATAAAATGACTTCTTTAATAATTTTTTTTGCAAAATAAATTTTGAATTAAATTTTAAGAAATACGAGCACTGTTTTTTTTTACACTTAGTATACTGAAGTTTGAATGAGATGAGTTTGGTACGACTGTACTCAGAAAATATGGGGATTTAATTTTTTAGCCCTTTATATTTATTAATTAATCCTCCGTTAATCGCGCGGTCTATGATCGTAGGCCACTCCCCTTTAACCTTTGGATTGTCTCTGGGTACGCCTGGACTCAGTAGTAAAATTCAAATGTTTATATATTTATTATATCGTAAATTTTAGACGTAATGTCCTTAAGATAAGGTTTATATACAGTTTAACGTATTTGCGTTTTAAAATATTAGTTTGGTTTCCTTTGAAATGAAAGAAACACATCTGTTGTTTATGTGTCCACCTGTACCCAGAAGTGTTTCCAAATGTACGTGATGTTTGTTTTGTTTATTTTTCTGAGAAGGGTGATTAGATTTTACGGGTTCTATTTTCGGAAGCGTTTGTCGAGTATCTTTAGTGTTATACCAGACTTGATCGCTTGAAGTTTAGAGTTGAGAGTGTGGTGTACAATAATTTGTGAAAAATAGAATAATAAGCGCTTCATAAAAGATGAGCTCCAGGAAAGGACTCACGGAAGAGGAATCACGAAAAATCCTTGAAGAAGACACAGAAAATGAAGATGAATCTACCAATTTAGAAACCGTCACTAGTGATGAAGAGTTAGTAGATGAAGAATTTTCTGTAAAAGATCATGTATCTACGGTTGATGATGACAAAGATGAAAGCGAAAATTCGGAAAATGAAATAGAAGTTCCTAGACAAGAAGATTTACAATATACTGCTTGCGATGGGACAATTTGGAACAAATATTCACTACCTCAGTCACGTGTAAGGTAAGTGGTGGCTCAAGTGCTACACATATTTTCTTACTAAATTTGTGGGTTTTATCCTGTGCCAGGTCCCACCAGATATGCCTCTAAACGAATTACCGATGAACCTATATCTTCAATGAGATTGTTTTTCACTGCTGCAATCCTCAATTTACTCTTAGTGAAAACTAACAGAGAACATGGTCGCATCTGTAATAAAAAAATGTTAGCTGTAAAAAATATCACTGGAAGAGTTAGGAGATTTTATAGGTAAATACTTCCATTACAGTTATAAAATAAATTAACTTGAAATTTTGCATTTTTATTCAAGGCTTACTTCTTCTGGCTGGTGTTCATAAATGTACCGGAGAATCTCTGCAGGACCTTTGGAGCAATTCTGATGGTAGGCCCATTTTTAGAGCTACTATGCATCTGAAACGATTTTATAACATCAGCGGCTTTTTGCAATTTGATAATAAAGAAGATAGACCTATTCGACGAAGGCACTACAGGTTAGTTCCAATTAGAAGTTTTTTTGATTTATTTGTAGCACAACTTCTCAAAATGATTGTTCCATATGAAAGGCTCACTGTCGACGAACAACTTGTACCACGTAGAGGTAAGTGTCCCTGCAGACAGTATATTCCAACAAAACCACGTGAGAAATATGGAATTAAATTATGGCTTTTATCTGCTGTCAAAACTGCGTATGTGTATTGTGCAGAAGTGACTACAGGAAAAGCAGAAAATCAGCCCCGTGGCGTACATCAGTGGATGCAAAGATCATCAAAATCCGCATTAGTGGATGCAAAGACCTTCTACACATTTAATCTCGAAACCTACGTTGGAACACAACCCAAAGGACCCCACAAGCTGAGTTATTCTTCTGAAGATATAGTTCTGAGGTTAGTACACCCTGTAGAAGGAACAAACCGCAAGATACCTGGGGACAATTGGTTTACCTGTGTGCCACTAACAAAAAAAACTATTGCAAGAGAAAAACTAACTTACGTTGGTACCATGAAAAAGAATAAACGTGAAATACCACCAGAGTTCTTACCTAAAAAAATAGAGACGAAAGAACTTCACTTTTTGGTTTTCAGAAAAAAATTACCATGGTTTCCTATTGTCCCAAAAGAATAAGGCTCTTCTATTGATTTTTTCAACGCACAATGATAATGTAATTGTCCCGGAAACTGGTGATAAGAAGAAACCCGAAATCGTCACCTTTTACAATTATACTAAAATAGATGTAGATACAGTTGACCAAATGTGTGAAAATTACAATGTAGCAAGAAACACAAATCGGCGGCCCATGGTCATATTTTATGATCTGGTAAATATGTCTGCGATAAATGCCTGCTGTGTACCTATATAAAGCTAATAGCATAAATGAAAAAGTGTCAAGAAGCGATTTCATTGAAAACTAGCATGGGAACTAATCAAACCCCAAATTGAATATAGATCAACTATACCTTCCCTGCCAAAAAAACTTATACGACGAGCTCGCATACTACTCGGAGTTCAAGAAGTCGTACCCCCTCCTCCTAATATTTCAATAAATTACGTGGGACGATGTTGTATTTGTCGACGAGATCGCAATAAGTCAACAAGAAGGTCATACCAAAGATGTGGCAACTTTGGATGTTACGATCATCTCAGGGATATTTGCACTGAATGTTTCACGGACTAAAATTCTGCCACTTTTACCATTTATTAGTTTTGTTCGTGGTTTACTTTTTTGTTATATTCTCTATTATTCATCACTATTGGTCATTTACTAAGTTCAAAAATATAAAAGTTTTGTGTTTATTACTAAATTGAGTTTATTTTTGTAACAATTTTCATTTATATGCGAATAAAGACACAAAAAAGCATGACCTCGTTTTTAATTTTACCACTGTCAAAATTACCAAAGTTAAGGAACAAAGCATATCTAATATCAAAGTACAGACATAAATAAATATTTTTTTAACCATCACTTGTTTAGTTTGTCAAAATTCGGTATTATACAATAAAAAAATATTGGTCTACGATCGTAGACCGTGCGACTAAACTCGTCAGCAAAAACCACGCGACTAACGAAGGGTTAATCTAAAATTGTTCATGACGTCACATCCGCTAAGATAGTGGGGGTAAAAGTTCAATTCAAAATTTTTTTTTTCAAAAAGATTAAAAAACAAAAATTAAAATTGACCTGTATGAGCTTTAACTCTAAAAATAATTAAGTCATGAGATAATAGACTGTTTTCACACTTTATGAACACACTGTATGAAACTGACTGTGTATTTTTAATTAACGTAATTATATTTATAGTTAGGTCCTAACGGAGTGATCATCGTCTATTTATTTCATTTTATTTTTGGGATTTGATGACCGTAATTTTCGTGATCATGTACGTTATGGTCGACATTTTTGTCTTTTGGTCTATGGTCTTTTTTTATTAAACTGACATTAGCACTGTTTCCGAGTTGTAAATAGTCAATGTTTTTTAAACAAAACTATAAATCTATATATATATATATATATATATATATATATATATATATATATATATATATATATACTACTCTTTTCTTCTACTATTTTCATAAACTATAAGGAATTAAAATTTAATTTCTTCCCTATGTATATTTAGAGAAAATAAAATCACGTATAACGGTTTTTGAAATTTGCTTTAAATTACCTGTTAAATACATTAAAACCAGTTCTAGTTTAAAAACAAGTTAAATCAGACATGTTTATAACAATATGGTCCTAAAACACCCATTGAAAAAATTGTACTGTATTTTACTGTATTCGTACGGACATTAATCTCTTTTCGTAAGTTATTTGCTACTCCACTTATTCACCTTACATTTTTATGACGTTTAATACAACTTGAACTAAAATATGATCCATATTATAATTATTGAATTGGTATCTGTTTTATCTACTCTTCTAATCAACTTTGTCTCTAGTCGGGATTTTGCAGGATCATTTTTGCCGTTTCGGTGATCATCATTCGATTCAGCCTTACCTTCTCTCCTATTTTGTTGATTTTTAAAATACCCATTTAAAACTTAGTAAATTTAAATACATGTTATACTTAATACTGTATTCTTAAGAATATTCACTTTGCCTAAGTTATTTGCCACTTTGCCTCAAATTACATTTTCCCAAGAAATGAGCTCCGCTTCACAACAATGATTTTGCTTACGATTGTATTTATAAAAGTATTTGGCGGTGTACAGTACGTTTCTATTACTTTTCCATAA
The DNA here is from genome assembly GCF_040954645.1 of Diabrotica undecimpunctata. Lineage (NCBI taxonomy): Eukaryota > Metazoa > Arthropoda > Insecta > Coleoptera > Chrysomelidae > Diabrotica > Diabrotica undecimpunctata. The sequence continues at coordinate 278,243 of NW_027311919.1, read as the reverse complement.
TTTTGTTTGTTCAAATATTAGCTAATGGTATGCTAAACATAAGCCTGAAGAAGGAAGGGCTAATGAGCTACCCATGTGATTTTGCTTATAATTATAAATCAGTTTAATTAAATTATCGACAAATACATTATTATTCAAGTAAACTAATTTTTTAATGAATATATGTTGTGTATATATTTATCGTTTTATATTGAATATAATATCCACTTAAAATACATATGTATTAACTTGTTTTTAGATATATTTTTTATAAGAACTGGTGTTAAAGGAAACGGAAACAAGAAGACGATTAAATGCGAAAAGGGTTAATCAGCAGAAGAGAGACAGACAGTCAGACAGGAAGTAAAAGAGAGTGAGGTAGCCGCAAATGGGCCTTACGTCTTGGGGGAGGTTTTAACAGATCGTCCAAACTAAATGTACGGGCGGCTGCCGCCTCATAGCCGCTGGCGTGTGGGCTGGTGAGGCTGAGAATTGACGGCTTTCGAATACCCAATCTGCCGAAGAGTGATCGCGAAGACGGTCCTGAGCTCTGGCTTGGAGTGGTCGCCGTGCCGCCCGCTGAAGCCGCTAGTTGTTCTCTCACTGATGAACTGCGCAGGGATGACACTGAAAAAATTTCAAATATTAATTTCTGTTAGAGATTTTTGACAAAATTAAATTACAGCATTTAAATACAAGAGAATAAATGAAAAATAGCAACTAAAGGTTGTTGTGGAAAAAAATACAATAGTCTAAAATGTTAATAGATAAGTTAGTAATGAAATCAAATAATTATAAAAAAAAGTAGGATAAAGTAGCTAAATAAAGAATATTTTATTGACGTTTTAATTTCCACTTCGGAAATCGTTCTCAAAGTACAAACATTAGTAAAGTTATTAAAGTAAATAAAGAGTATTTTAAAATAAAAAGGGAACAGCAACTTAAAAAACTAATGTAAATATCAACTAACTATCTTTCTACCTTACAGTTTAGATTTAGAAAATGTGAAAAAATATATTACAATTATTAGGCGCTTTTGAATCATCTTATGGATGGTAGTATCATCTACATAATGCACTGACTAAATCGACTAGATATCGGACTGTTGGTGAAATTTAAATATTTGTAAATGTAATTCAAAACTCAATAAATACATTTTCTTAACATAAATTATTGCAATTTAGGCATTATCAGGAGCTGCGACATTTTTGAAAACCCAGCACTTCGATTTTTGATTAGGGGGGAAAATTTTCCGCCATTTTTGGTTTCTTTTATTTTGATCAGCCAGGGTAGGAATCACCTCAACATATTTTAGTTGCAATGGGGGTCAAGTAGGATATCGTTTTAAAGCCCTGGCAAGTCTTTCAATCTTTAAAGTCGGCTCAATACTGTATCTGATTTATTTATTATAGTAAATAATATTTTAAAATAAATTTTCTTACCTGAAAAAGTAAGTACCTGAAAATTTATTTCAGTTAACTTTACATCTATTTTGGTAATAAACTGAGCTAATTCTGTTGCTGTTTTGAGAAAAACAACTGAAACCCAGTCAACGTTATTTAAGCCTTTTTTAACATAATTACAGTCTTTAATTAAGAGACTATTTAAGATGTCATTACTTGTTTAGATGCCATATGTCATATGTATGCATTACCACTATGACTTTATTCAGATTTTGTTTTTATGTACAGAAATTCACTCAGAGAATCTCACAGCCTATGTTTCTTAAGATGTTACCTAAACAAGTTGCTGATCTAGTTGTGATTCTGGTAAATTCATTAATCAATATACGCCCCAACATCAGGGCACACTACACAGGTCTTTGTTCTAACAAAATATTTATATTATTTAATATTTTTAACTTGTTACTTATTTCCTAGTTGACCAAATCAACCACCTAGTTGAAGCTGATGACCTTTGGCTTCTATACAATGATAAAGGTTTTGTTCGAAATATTTTCTCGTCGTTTTCTGAAACATTTGCGGAATGATTCGTCGACGAATAAAGATGCGGGTGGTGTTCTATACATTTTACTTTGTAGGTGTCTCCACAAAAAGAAATCCAGGGAATATAAATCTTGTGATCAAGAAGGCCATTCGATGCTGCCTTTTCTTTTAATATAAATTAATTAAATGCTGTTTTGTCTGTTAAATGCCGTGTTCTAAATTCTATTGACGAACAAGCAAAGCATAACGCGAAAAAGCACTGTCCTGTTGAAAAGTGAAATGATCAGTATATTGTTGATCATTTTCAAGAATATTAATTAAGGCGGTATTAATTACGTCTTTCATTAATTGTAAATATATTGTAAATGATCCCACCAGTCGATCTCCAAAAATAGCAGCCCATATATTTAATTTTTCCAGTTGCTTTGTATGCAAATCGTTAAAAATCGTGGAGTTTAAATAAGACAAATAACAGTAATTGTAATTATTTACAGTTCCACTTATAAAAATATTGAATTCATCGGATAAACAGATAGTAAAGAGTAACTGGATCGGTCACTGCTCGCTCACCTATTATTTCACAAAACTGTGAACGATGGTCATAATCATCTTTATGAAGTTAGATGGAAAGAAATAAAAAAAAATATTCCACCGAATTTAAGAATTGAATACCTAATATATAGGGTAATGGTTTAAAACGATATCTTCTTTGAACCCTATTGTCACCATAAAAAGGTTGGAGTAACCCTTAATATGGCGTATGGGCCAAAGTAATATAATCGAAAATACCGGAAAAATGTGTCCTCTATTAATCAAAAATCGACTGGTTATTCCAAAATATTGTTACATTGGCTGATAATGGCTCTGTTTTGTTTTTTGGTTGGCCAACCTTTAGAATATTCAAAGAACAAACTTATATATTTAATTTTAAATGTAAGAGTCAATTTTCTGATTTTTAGGTTAGTTTAGCAGGGCACAGAAGACGACAACTTAACAACAACAAAAAATAAAAACATAAAGCTTACTTTAATCGACAGGACAAGTATTAAAAAGTTCAACTGAGGAACCATGGATTTAAACGTTCAATGTTTTTTTTTTTTGAAGAAAAAAACAGAAATAAGTGAGTTTTTGTATAGGTCACAAAAATCGGACACTCTATCAGTGTTTAACGGATTTGATTCTCATCTACAATTCACTTGTGATTTAGAGGACTCAGCCACCAACAGCATACCCTTTTTGAATATTCACGTCTTTAGGAGAGTAGACAACACTTTAGTTACAAGTATAGAAAACCAATGGCTTCCCACAGGTTTGTTATTTATTATTATTGTCATCCATTTAAATATAAAATTAAACTCATTCAAATCCTTAGTTTTAGGTGACACAGGTTTACACATGCGATTTATCAAAGGGAATCTCTTCTTTTATTAAGAAGGATTGTTGTTAAAAACTACTATCCTCCTTCTTTAATTATTAAATATCTTTGCTTTAAGAGTTATGGTACTTTACGTAAGGATTTACTCAATGGTGACCAATTAAGATCAATCCTAAATAATAAAGTTCTGCAAACTACAGCACTTGAAACTCCCTTGTCTTATTCAACACCCCATTTTTCATCCTTGTCATACTTTTCTTAAGCTGTAGATTAACTTACTAAATTGTTTAGAAATAAACTGGTCAAAGTAGCCTTAAACGAAACATTAAATATTAGAGAGGAAGAGGTAAAAGAAGCATCAAGGAAATTAAAAAACAGAAAAACAACCACTAACACTAATCCAAACAATAATAAAACAAAACAGAATTCCTCAAGAATGGAAATTAAACCTAATCCTAATACTTCTTCTCAAAAGGGGAGACAAATTGGACTCGAAAAATGACAGAGGAATTAATTTAGTAAATACTACACTACAATTAACAACCAAAGTTTTAACAAATAAACTGAATGAAATTATAACACTAATAGAAGAACAACAAGGTTTTAGACCTTAAGAAGGCATTTGACCGGGCCATTAAGAATAATTAAAACGATCGAAAATATCTACCAAAACAACACAATCAAAGTAAAAGTAGAAGAAGAACTAACTGACCCTATTTAACTTGGCAATAGGATAAGATAGGAACATTCCCTGTCTTATCCTGTATGATTCAATCTGGTTATGGATGAAATAATAAAAAAAGTAACAACTAAAAAAGTATACCAAATGGGAGAAAAACAACTTAAAATAATCTGCTATGCAGACGACGCAATACTACTCTCTCAAAGTGAAGACGATTTACAACATATGCTGCACCAATTTAATATGACATAGTTATAATAAAATAGAGTAGTAAAAAAGGCAAGGGACGGTTCCCCAATAGGAAGACGATCAGTAGGAAGACCACGAAAACCTGTGACGAAAACGATGGAACGACAACTTATTGGAGGCACATTGAAAAACAGCTAACAGCTAACTTAAATACCTTATATATTTATTTATTAATACTATAATGCTGCAAATACCAAAGGAATGGCTTAACTCAGCATTCATAGCCATACCAAAGAAATCCAGTTTTAGCAAATGCGATAAATTTAGGCTCATTAGCATAATGTTGTTCAGTAAATGTTGACTGAATAATGTTGCCTATTTTTTATTAAAAATTCCCGTTTACATATAAATCAAGAGGAAAACCCAAAAGGAGATGAGACAAATAAATAATTTAACGCTCTGGCCGGTAAATTTCGGGGCTGAAGATCCATATACAGAAACTGAAAAAAATTGAGGAATATATAAGAAACCAAATTACACAACCAGTACTAGGTAGTTTAAATATTTATTTAAGTAACGGACATAGTGTGTTAGATTACGTATTCTGTATCAAAGTTGTATTTTTAATTAAATAAACCGTCTAAAACAAAACAACAGTTGTAGTTATTGACTTAAAAATGGACCATATGGAAGAAAAACTTCGACTCCGAATTACCTTCTATAATGTATGTCTTAACATCAGAAAAAAACGATAAAAAAAATAATTTCACACTACGGTCTATAAGTCCAGAAAACAATGTTAAAAATCTCAGCTGCCTACATTTCTTTTCATTATAACACTAAGAAAAAGTAAAATATCTGGGATTTTGTTTAAGGAAAAAGAATCATTACGTATGGTTCAATATTACCTGTGCTTCTATTTCTACTATCTTCTTCAGCCAGCAGTTTTTCAATCTTCTCTGGAAAGTGCCTTTTTGCACACCATACCAAACCAATCACTCCCATAACGACGAATACAGTCATGAGACCTAGCCAAAAAGGTTCGTGAAGCATTCGTTCGCTCAGCGGTTTGTAAGGAATGTGCAACATTCTCTTTTCACATCTAAAAACAAATACAAATATCAATAAAAATACAATATAATAATAAACACACAAGAATTTAATGTTTCACGAATTTTTCTGTTTCTGTTTTTTTTTGTGTACTGTATGTATTGATTGTTTATAGCCTTGTTAGTATGTAACAGTGGAAGATATGATTTTCTGGCTCGGAAATCATTTATCCTCACGGTAAGGCGTTAAAATGCCAGAAAATCAGAATGTTAAGTATTACTGCAATTGCAAATTAGACAGGAGCTGACATGTAAGAAATTCTGTTGTAATAATTAAATTAAAATTCTGCTGCATTGCAAGACGTCAAAATGAAATTTTGACGCCAATGTTTCTATATTTGAGGAGAATGCTACATTTTTTTCGATGTCTTCACTCTTGTTTCGGCCTCTTATCATATTTCCTGCAATGTAGTCTCATCTCCACCGTTTCCAATAGCCCTTGTATTGTGGTCAGGTAAAGTCTTGTTTATGATGCAAACGTCATTATTAGCACTCTACTGGCTTTATAAAGGGTCCTTATTACATCTTACTAATGATATATAAGTTTTGTCATAAAGTGTTATTATTGCAAATTGCCATTCTATTTGCTTTTTGTACTTAATTTCTCCTTTTTCCCTCCAGGTCCTTATAACTCGACGGTGTAAGCCGACGTTATTTTAATCCCAGTACTTGTTCAATGCTGGCGTCATTTTTATAAACATCTAAGTTGATTTTTTACTGATTACTATGTTTTTGATTTTCTAAATTAAGATCGATAGATACGGTCTTATTCCTTTTACGTCTGGCTGTATGACGATAAGTCTTAGCCAAAAAAAAAATAAAATAATTGTTTTGCTCTTGTGTTGAATTTGTAAACTATTCTTTGTAGACTTTCTTCATCTTGGGCTATTAATATTCCGATATTTTATATAAAAATATTTTGACTTTTTTTTTGTCTTATATCCTTTTTTTATTGACACCTTATCCATGAAAAGAGTTGCCGTTGCATATGTCTTTAGATTCCCTATGTTGTTCATCTATTCTAACTTCCATCGTGTTGCTTTGGTAAATCATTTAAAAATTGTTATGATATTCAAGGGAATTTTAGAATAAAAAAAAAAAGATGAAATACATCTTTGAGTGTTACTTTGTTACTATGTCGAATGCTTTCTTTAACTCGATCCGACATAGAGATACTGGTCTATTATACTCCAATATTTTTTTGGTAATTTACCTTGAAACGAATACTTCATCTGCACACTATCTTTTAGTACGAAAACCTTGTTATTTATTTGCTAAGCTTATCTTCTGATTTATTTATTACTAGAGAATTTTATTTAGATCAGAATTTGGTTTTTAACCAGTTACCAGTTGAGACCTCTATAGTTTCTTGATATTTTATTGTCTGTATCAGTTATTTAATTACTGCTGTTCCTTGTTCCGTCATGGTGGCTAGACAATATTTTAGTAGTTCATTTGTCATAGTTTCATTTTAAACTCACCTGTAGTTTTTCTATTCTTCAGATTTTCAAGTGTTTTTAAAAACTTTGCACAAGTTTGTATTAATTTCTTTGTTTTTACATATTTGAGGTGTTTTTGGTTCTAACGCGATTGAATTTCCTCGGTATACACCTTTTTTAGATAGTTAATCTATGTATTTTTCTCTAATGAATTTTCCATGCAAATCTCATGGTGAATCTATACGCTTTTGTTTAACATAATTAAAGTTTTTACGTAAACAAATATTGATATTGTTCGGAATATTGTACCTGTTGCGTTCATTTACGAAAAGTGACAGTCAATTAAAAAATCTTCTACACTATTTGTTTCGTCAGACATTTTACATTTAGGAGGATTATCTCTGATAAACAGGTAAGAGTGCATATATCTTCTATGTTCTATACTTAGGCGAGTACGGGATTTTTACACTTCGTTACATCTATTTCTATAGTTTCCGATACTTTATAGGCGCACTGGTCTGCCGCTTCATTTCCATCAATACAACTAAAAGACGGGATCCATATGAAGATACTTAATGTATCTGAAATTTTCTCAAGCCTGTTGTAGTAGTTGTAGTACAGATTTTACTATTTTCTTTAACGGGCATTTTGGATACACCTTTTTTTAGGTTTCTAAACCTAAACCCACCAGGAAATCGCTTAGGATCAAGCATTTTGATATTTTATTGTTGTTGGCACGTTCAAGAGCTTTGAATATTGCATAAGGTTCAGCAGATAAAATGCTGAAATATTTAAAATTCTTAATTGAAGTTGATTGTTCGTTGAACTCCATATTTTCATGTAATGTAAACAATTTTCTCCATGTTTGTGTACGATTGAGTTAAAGTTATTTTTAAAAAACATCCAGATTTGTTGAATGTTTACTAAATGCAGGAAGATCATAATTTATTTGAGGGATATCAGTTTTCCAACATGAAGGATAGTCCAAATTTATTTGGAATATATCTGGAATTTCAAGGTATAAATATCTTAGATAAAATCAAATTTTCCCAAAGAAAGGTTTGTGTGAATAAGATATATTTTGGAACGTATATTTGTTATTAAACGTAGTATCAAAAAAAGGTCTCTTTCGATTAGTAGTTATGAAAGTTGCATGAGTTAATGTTAAATAAATACGACGGTGTAAAAAAAAGTAAAGTTCGTGTAACCTTCTGGCTAAGGTCTAGTGTTAAGGTTTTCAGGTCACGCAAGCGCCCCTAACATGACTTAACGACTACTTTTGTAGCCGGGACCGACGGCTTTACGTGCCCTCCGAAGCACGGTGGCAGCTCAGTTAAATTTGAAATTGAAAATTTTGTCTGTGCCGGGATACGACGGTGTAAAAAGATGGTTCTTCAGTTTTAGTGTACAAACTTTCTACCGGTGCTGTTCGAAATGCTCCTAAAGCAAGTCTTAGTGCTTCATTATATATAATGTCTATGATGGTTTCAGTGTTGTGTTAGACGTAGATGTGTGTGCAATGGAGCCATAATCTATGTTAGATCTAACTAATGCTTTATATAGACTGATTAGACTATTATATTCAGAGCCACAATCCCTGTTAGATCATTTTCATAATATATTTAATCTTCTATTACAGGTTGTAATCAGTTGATCTATGTGTTTTCTCCAAGACAGTTTTTGATCCAACCACATTCTCATAAATTTTACGTGTGTTTTAAACGGGAGCTCTAAAATATTCGTTTACTGAAAGCACGTTGGTTGGTGAAAACCATTCCTACTGTTTTAGAGACTAAAAATTTACATCCTGTACCGTATCACTCTCCTTCACATTGTCTTAGAAAATTTTGTAGTTTGCGTTAAGACGGGTTTTAAAAGGTTTTTGTAAATTTTTAATCAAATCATTTATAGCGAATGAAAAAACCGTCAGGTTAAATATAGAACCTTCAGGAGTCCCGTTTTCTTCAATATATTCTTCATAATTTGAACTTTGGACTCTTACTCAAAGTGCTCTATGCTGTAAAAAGTTTTTTTATAAGTATAGTTTTTTCATAATATTGTATCTTCAGCACGATACGTGTTAAATCCTTTCTTTAATTCGAAAAATACTACTATAGACATGTTGTCGCATTGCTAGAGCTTCCTTAGTCGCTTTCTAAGTCTAGTATAATATGATCTATGCCCGATCGATTTTGTCTAAAACCATTTTGTTCATTTATCAATAGATTTGAACTTTTAAATGTCCAGGTGAGCCTTGCATTCATAATTTGTTCTAGTAATTTTCCCATGCAATATGTTAAACTCATGGGCCTCTATAACTCGGGGTCCAGACGGGGACTTTGATATTTGATATCTTAGAAAGCGTCATATTCTTTTTGTAGAATACCACTTTTAAAAATCATTCACAATAATCGTCTTCCATTATTCTTACAAAATATGTATTTTTCTTTTGTTGTCTTGTATTGTCTGCTTGTTGTGTTTTAGTTAATATATGTATAATCTAAGTCCTTTTATTTTATTTATATTTATCTTTCTTTTGTCAAGAAATTATTATGCTGAGTATAAGCTATTTATAAGACATTTGCGAAGTTTACCAATCATCAAGACTATACATACTTTCGAAACTGATATTCTAAAAATATGTCTATTAGTTGCTATTTTAGACGTTAGCACAGTTTTTTGATGCAGTAATATTGTCTTCTTCCTATTGATAATCGTCCACTCATTTCTCCTTACAATACAAATTGATATAACTGATACTTATTTTCTTTCATAATGTGTTCCAGGTACGGTAGTTTGCCAATATATTTCATTGTCCTTCTTTTTATTCCTGATAACATCTTCGTATTTGAGATTTTCTTCATGCATGAAATTCAAAGTATTCTCCAATACACCCTGAGCTCAAAATCTTTTACTTATGTTTACGTTGCTCTTCTTTTTTGTCCATAACTTCCTGTCGTACTATAGAAATTACACAACCTGGAATTTTATAAAACGTATTTTCAGTTCTAATCTGAGAAAAACTTTGTTCGACGACAAAATATTTGTTTCACTGTTTGTATATATTCTATGGATTTCGGTCCGATTTTGAAATAAGCTATAATTGGTTATGTTTGTGTCTAGTCCATATAGGGGAGAGTTACCTAAGACGGGATGGTTCCCAAGTAGGGACACTAGCAATTCTAGAAAATCTATAACAAGTGTCAACACCCGCACTGGAAGAATGAAAGCTCGCCATTCAGTCGTATTGTCACGTAAACGACACGAGGCTAGCATACCGGTAGCGTTCGTCAGAACAAGTTGTTAATGTTTACATATTTTTTTAAAATTTATTTACGTACAAGATTATAGTGAATATAGCGTTAATGGTAAGTATCTGTAAAACTTAACGTTATTAGTCAATAACAGAGTTTATAGTCATTGCATTTCACTGTAAAGTATTTGCCACTAAAGCTTTTGTTTAATATCGGTTAAGATTTTTACAAAATGGGTGCAAATCTCTTAAGATGGGACAAAGTTAAACTTCCTAAGTCGGGACGTCCCATCTTAGGAACTAAAATATGGCTACAGATATTCTTCTTATACCTGCCTACTTTCAACTAATTAAATCATTAATTACTCATAAATTCTTACATATAACGGTAATTAGAAATAGAAATCCAAATTCCTATTACAAAAGAAAAATTGATCGTGGAAACTGGTCCGTTCAAAATATGATTCTAGCTGTACAAAAAGTTCGGAATAACGAACTATCGCTTCGAGAAGCTGCTGACAGATATAATATTCCTAAAAGTACTCTTCAAAGACGAGTTACAAACAAAAATAAAATCGTGACCGAAAATGACAAATATCTTGGTCGGTTTAGGCAAATATTCTCAGTTGAACAGGAACACGAAATTTGAGATCATATTCTTGAAATGGAAAAGCGATTTTTTGGAATCACTTATAAAGAACTTCGTTGTCTGGCATTTGACTTTGCCCAAGCCAATAATATTGCTAACAATTTTAATAAAGATACTCGAATGGCCTCTAAAAAGTGGATTTATGGGTTTTTGAGTCGACATAGAAATATTTCTCTGAGAAAACCAGAAGCAACCTCATACGCTAGAGCTACAGGATTCAACAAGAATGCAGTCCAAAGTTTTTTCAACAACCTGGAAAGTATTTATATTAAACATCACCTCACTCCAGATAGAATCTGGAATATTGATGAGACCGGAGTGACCACCGTCCAAAAATTATCTAAAGTTCTTGCTCAGAGGGGTAAAAAGCAAGTGGGAGGTTTAATAAGTGCCGAAAGAGGAGTTAATGTCACTATAGTAGCTGCTATGAGTGCAAGTGGCAATTTTCTTGCGCCTGCTTTTATATTTCCTAGAAAGAAAATAAAACCAGAGCTGATGGACAATGCACCTAACGGTAGTCCGGCATTTCCACAGGACAAAGGATGGATGGATCGTGATGATTTTTTAAAATTCATAAAATATTTTGCACAACAAACCAGACCCTCGAAGGAGTGCAAAATTCTTATTATTTTGGACGGCCAGTGTTCACATACAAAAAGTTTAGAAGTTATAAACTTCTGTCGCGAGAATGGTATTATTTTATTATGCCTGCCATCACACTGTACGAATAAAATGCAACCCCTAGATGTTTCGTATTTTAAATCATTTATGAGTTATTATGATTTGTACCTTACTAGATGGCTAAAAAATCATTGTGGTCGTACATTTAGAATATATCAAATCTCAGGGGCTGTTGCAGAAGCATTCTCAAATGCATCTTCTGTACAGATAGCGACAAATGGATTCCGAGTAACCGGAATTTGGCCTTTTAACGAAGACGTATTTCAAGACTGCGAATTCGCGCTCCCTCTAAAACGACGGAACATCAGTGGATAATGAAACTACATCACAGGTCAATAAATTACCCGTAATGATGGCTCATACCGAAGGCGTAAATCAAGTTAAAATGTATGATAATCCGATTCCTTCAACCTCAAAACAGTCTGTTTTAAGGTCACCTAAAGATGGCGATTCCGAAGATAACAGACCGATACAGAGAAGCCAAATCATTCCTATCCAATTTCCGACATCCAAGGTAAAAGTGACTGATATTAGTCCGCTACCAAAGGCACAGAAAAAGAAAGGTAAGACTTCTTCTAGACATTCTCTGAAATCCACGATACTCACAGAATCGCCGTATAAAAATGAATTAGAGACGTTGCAATCCACAATCCCTACTAACAAGGTTAAATCTGTGAAACGAACTGTAGTTATGGACCATGGCGCTCGAAATGCAAATATTAGCAATATCACAGTTGTCACTTTAACTAAAGATGATTCAAACTGCATTGTATGTGGAAAGAAGTACGCAGAGAGTAGTGAAGACTGGTACAACTGCAAAATATGTTCAAATTGGGCTCATGAGTCTTGTGGAGTAATGGATGATCTCTATTTTATTTGTGGAAGTTATATAGAGTAATGTCCCTTTTTGAGAAACCCAACGGACCATCTTAGGATTCCGGTTTCTCATGATGGGACATTCACACTTTTTTTTAATAACAAAAAACGAAGCATATTTTTAATTTTTTATTTAGTTTATATCTAAAATGTGTTAATAATTAGAATAAAGTTTCATTTTATTACCTCAACTTTTTTTTAATATCTATAGATTTTCAAGTATTTGTTATAAAAAAAAACTGTCCCAACTTGGGTGACTCTCCCCTACTATATACTTTTCTAACTTTCACGACTGCAATAATAAGCGTAACAAGTTGATAATGTTGTAACAACAACTGGGTTTGTTTTATGTAAGCTTTAGTGCACAATCCTGACGAACACTTTTTATTTCGATATAAGGTTGAATGCTCGAATAAATGAACTTTGAAAAATTAAAGGCAAATATCGAGCACAATTTTAATAATTAAATCTTGCCCAAGGTACTTTCGCTTTCTATAGCATCATCAAGGACATTTCATCAAATTTGGGCTATCCAGCAAGCGCAGAATGTGATAAACATGAAATTAAACATAAATTGTACATAACACTACACTAAAACAAGGACAAACAGTTTAAAATTATTTAAAAATTATTCTACGCTACATTCTTATCGCCAACAGGAGACAGAATGAGATAAGGATGTTGCCGACAATCTCTACCGACAGTACAGAAAATATACAGGGTGCCTTATTAAAAAAAAACGAAGTTATAAGCAACTTTTTTCATAAATTCACTCATTAAATAAGTCGCTCTTCAAAACCCCTTCATTTCAATTTTCATTATTCAGTTACCTTTAGTTCTCGAGATATGTCAAATTATCCGTTTCTCTGCCGCACCCTGTATATTAAAAATATAAAGCAGCTAGACATATCCAGTGTATCCAGTTTAATTATTTAGAAGTGTAGTATGTATTAGTAATATCTTTATAATAAACTGACACTAGTTAAATAAATGTTTTCAGCTTGGTGTCAAATTTATTACAAAAATCAATATTTCCTTTCCTTATAAATATATTACCTTTGTCCTTCCCACCAGGCATGACACTGGCACTGGAAACTGTCTCCTCTCTCTATGCAGATTCCACGGCTTTCGCATGGGTTTCCCTCACACGGTCGGCGCTTTTGATCGCAAGTTAATCCAACATATCCCTGCTTACAATGACATTTGTAACTCGTCTCGGTCAATTCGCATGTGCCAAACGCGCATGGATCAAGCTCGCATTTCGTAAGAGCACAAAACAAGCCTAAAAATTAAAGCAGTACTAAAGGTATCGTTAATTCAAAATATTGTTTATTGCTTTTTAATAATTAAACATTCGTAGAATTATCTGAAAATTTTTAATGATAAGAACAAAAATCGGTAAGACAAGAACATAATGCAACAACAAAGAGAAGAGAATGACAATAAGTTATGGAAAATTGACATCAAAGATATCAAAGAGGGAGGGGTAAGAATAAAAACTTGTAAATGGCTACTATAAAAATTATGGATGAACTCGATATACAAGATAATGGGATACTTTCATGGGATAATGGATTATATCAAAACATTGGAAATAGAACATACAGGGTGTTTCAAAAAGGTATGTCATAAATTAAATCTCGCATTCCGGGGACAAAAATAAATTGATTGAATCCAACTTACCTTAGTACAAAAGTGTACACAAAAAAAGTTACAGCCAAACTGTAAACTAAATCCAAACTAAATCCCCCCAAACTTTTGAGTACGTTCAAATCAAATGAATTTTGTGGCATCATTAGTTCAACACATTTTTTTTAAACTTTTTTTGAGTGATAAGAGACAAAATAAAATTCTTTGTCTCTTATCATTTTTTTCAAAAAAAAAACAGTTTTTATTGAGTTACGGCCCTTTTCATTAACCATTAAAAAATTACGTGCTACTAAATAAATGGCTTAAGTGAATTAACAAGTACAAAAAATGTCTATAACCTCTATAAATGATATTACAATAAATGTTCAAAATGATTCCCATTTTCTTCAATACACGTTTTGTATCGTTATATTAAGGAAAACCGAATGCGCTAAAAAATCATATTTTTCTGTCGAAATTGATTTGTAGCTTCAATTATTCTAACCCTCAATTTTTGTTGGTCCTTTATTGTTACAGAATACACTTTCTCTTTCATAAACCTCCAAAAGCAAAAGTCCATGAGGTTAAGACCTAGACTTCTGGGTAGCCAAGAAATAGGTGCGTCACGACCCCTTCCAATCCACCGACCAGGATACTACCTGCAAAGGTATTCCCGGACTCCATTACTGTAATGCGGTGGAGCGCCATCTTGTAGAAACCACATATTTTGCCTTATTACAATATTCACTTCTTCCAAATACTCTTGTAAATCGTTTGTCAAGAACTGCAAATAATAATCACCATTTAAATTGTTGGGAAGAAATACTGGGCCTATTAGATTGTTATCCACAATTCCTGCCCAAACATTAACTTTGAAAGTCCTTTGCTGATGAGTCGTTTTTTTTGGCGTAAGGATTTTCATCGGCCAAATGTGCTCGTTATGATGGTTTGTTATTCATTTCGAGTGTTTTCCATTAACAACCAATCGCTAAATCGAATCCTTTTAGGATAATCTTCAATCAATAACTCTTGAACCGTTGTTAAGTGATAGGGTTTAAGCAGCTGATACTTCAAACGCCTCCAAACCCTTAAGTGAGGAACATTTAGTTAAGCAGGTATTACCCTTGTACTTGTTCCAGGGACTTCTTCAATGATTTCTTAAATGTCTTCATCTGTTACATCCATTATTGGACGACTACTATTGCCAGCAACTCGCGGTTGGAATGTACCCGTTTCCCGTAAACGACGATCAATGGTCAGAAATAATCGTCTATTGAGTGTATTTCAATTGGGGTATCTTACTGAATAACGCCTTGCGGCTGCTGCACTATTTCCTTGACATTCACCTACATTCCCGATAGTTTATTGAAATCATAATTTAATCTGATCCCACTTACCCAAAGTTAAATGCATATCTGCCTGAAATGTGTAGGCCATTGTAATATCAAAATTTTTAATATTAATCTTATTCACACAATAAATGATAGCTTCAAATTATTGACTTTTAATGTGGGAACTGTTTGAAATAATTGTAATTTTATGGCCAACTAGGAAAAAACTAGTTTTTCGAAAAAGTGGTAAGAGGCAAAAAAGCTTTAAAAATAATGTGTTAAACTAATGATGCCACAAAGTCATTTGATTTGAACGAACTCAAAAGTTTAGGGGGATTTAGGGCTGCACACCCCCCTTAAAATTTTTCTGTGCGCTTAGATTTTGTTGTTTCTTTTATATGAAAAATGCTTTCAGAACAAGAAAGTAACATGTCCATTTTTATTACAAAATGTCAAGTAGTTTAGGAGATAATGCAAAAAAACAATTTTTATTTTGTAACTTCAAAGGGCTGTAACTTTTTTGTGTACACTTTTGTACTAAGGTAAGTTGGATTCAATCAATTTATTTTTGTCCCCGGAATGCGTGATTTAATTTATGACATACCTTTTTAAAACACCCTGTATTAGTACGAATACAGAAGACAGAAGATAAAACGGAATTTGTAAATTATTAGGACATTATTATTAGTGATATGTACAATATTTATTGGGATAACACAAAAAAATACAGTAGACGGTACAGTCGACTAGAGCGAAGCTTCATTTTATGTTTTCTGTACTTTTAAAATTTAAATAATATTTTTTTTTTTAATTTAATTAAGTAATTTTATTATTTATTTAATATTTATACATTAAGCCATATTAAAAAGAGGCCACATAAAATTTTATAAGAATTTTTCAATAATTTTAAGTTTATCCAATTCTTTATTATATTGTTACTAAAATCGCACTATGCTGAAACACGACAGGTCAATTAATTTTAATAAGTTTGCAGAATTGATATCAGTTTTACGACTTCGGAGAATGCACATGTTGTTTGTACATTGTTTTTCTTTTAATATGGCTGTTCTGTTTTTCAAAAATCGTTCATTAGGTGGTTTAAAGAGTGAACTTGTGCAATATTTAAATTTAAAAGTAGGACTGAGAGATGTTCTAGATCTTTTAAAATTGTTACTGTGATTGATAATGGAATGAGTCAAAGAGAAGTCGCCAGACAGCTTGGAGTCAGTCGTTTTATGGTGCAAAAAAGATACTATTTCACGAACGACGAGCAGGATCAGGCGCGAGAACAATCACGACGGCCAGAGAAGACCGTTCTTTACAACGGATTTCGTTGTAAAATCGATTCTTTACTGCTATGGCAATCCAAAACCGTTTTTAATCTGCCAAAAATAAATTTGCCAGCTCACAGCCCAGACTTGAACCCGATTGAGTATGTTTGGAACCAACTCAAACAAAGAGTAAGAAACAAAATACCTACTGCAATAAATCGTGAGCAGCTTCAGTTGGTGCTCATGGAAGAATGGAAAGCTTTTGTTGAAGACAACATTTAGAATTTGATTAATTTAATCCCAAGTCGTATTAAAAAAGTATAACGTTGTTTACTTCTGACAGAGCTGTCAAATTCAGACGAGATATTAAATTAATAATAAAATATAAATTAATATCATGTGATAGTTAATTTAATCATTACATAAACTAAAAAAGATGTTTAAAAATAATGATTCTATTTATATGAAATTATTTTAAAACGAGAATTGTCATAAAAATTTAAATTGACAATTCAGTATGTTATTAATTTAATGACATTAATGAATTTTCAATTTTGAAAATTGTAGCGAATCAAATCTTTTATTGATAGATATTCTTTTAAGTTTCTACTTCTCATTTAATGTCTGTATTTTTTTATTTATTATTATTTTTTCATGTAGTTTTTAATTTTAACCTGCTAAATAATAGAAATGAATTGTTCAAAAGTAGTGAATCGATGTGAAGAACCTCCATTTTGGTTACGCTGTCTGTGGCGCCTTCTCGTAACTAAGGCTAGTTCCACGACGCTCATCTTAACAAGTTACATAAATAAATGGTTTTTATGGCGAAAAAAATAATCCTGATTATATTCATCGGCAAAGATCGGAAACGGTGTACTAAGCAGGTAAAAGTAAACTTATTTTCTCTTAGTAAAATCCCAAATATCACGATTAGTAGCAAAAAATAAATTACGGTTTCTTTACATTATATAAATTTAAAAAGGCTTTGTAAGATTGCAGTGAAAAAAATGATGAAATCAACAACGGATTAATGAATGTTAAAGAACAAATTCTACAAAATACTGAGACGGATAAAAAATGCTTATTAATAAAGACAGAAATAGATAAAAGTCAAAAAGAAATTCTAATACCAACCAGATTATAAAAAGAAGCAATGGATGACGAAAGAAATTTTAGATTTAATGGAAGAAAGACGTCAATATAAAAACAAAGATAATCAGATGTACAAAAAAGTTGATAAACAAATAAAATACAGAATTAAGAAAGCGAAAGAATAATGGTTAAGAGAACAATGCGCAGAAATAGAAGAATACCAGAAAAGACATGATAGTTTTAACACACATAAAATATTAAAGAATTAACTCATAACAATAAAACAAGAAAACCGGGAATACTGAAAGATGCAAATGGGAAACTTGTGTTGAATACTATCGACAAATTAAAGAGATGGACAGAATATATCAATGAACTGTTCAAAGACAATAGAACAGAACAGATGGAGATGGAAGAAGAAGATAATATGGTTTTAAAGATACTAAAAGAGGAAATTAAAATGGCATTAAAAAACAGCAAAAATGGTAGAGCAGTAGGTCCAGACCAAATCTCTACAGAAACCTTAAAATGCATAAATGATAAAACTTTAGACATTATAGTAGACTTATTTAACTCAGTATACAAAACAGGAGACGTACCGAAACAATGGTTACTCTCCACCTTTGGTACTATCATTAAAAATATAAACGCTAAATATTGCAGTGAATAGAGAACAATATTACTAGTAAGTCACATTCTCAAATTATTCCCGAAAATAATACATGGTCGTATAAATAAACCTTGGACACATACTGAGGAGTGACAAATATAGTCTTCTGCAGGTCATCATGCAGGGCATAGTCGATGGCGAAAAGGGAATAGGTAGAAAGAGTATAGTATAAAATCTATATAGTATAAAATAGTCATGGCTGCGAAATATTCGAGATTGGACAAACATAGCTGTAGACGAATTATTCCATGTTGCAAAAGACAGAGAAACTTTTAGAAATGTCGGTCGCCAACCTCCGTTAATAGAAGTAAGAACGAATAGATGATAGTCAGTTTGGCTTCAGAAACGGACTAGGAACCAGAGAAGTGTTATTTGCTTTTAATGTGTTAGCTGAAAGATGTATGGATATGAATGTTGATGTGCATGTTTGTTACGTTGATTTTGGAAAAGCATTTAACAAATTAAGACATGAAAAATTAGTCCAAATTCTAATGACAAAAAACATAGAGCATAGGTACTTACGAATAATAACAAACCTCTACTGAAATCAAAGAGCACAAATCGTAATAGATAACCAACTTAGTCCAGAAATAGAAATCAGGAGAGGAGTTAGGCAGGGATGTATTATGTCCCCATTACTATTTTTAATGTATATAGTGAAGACATTTTTGAAGAAGCATTACTGTCTCAAAGTGAAGGAATAATAATTAACGGAAGATCTAATAACAACATAAGATATGCAGATGACACCGTGATTATGGCAAGCTCTACTGAACAACTCCAATTACTGCTAAACAAAACAAACAGTTTCCGTGAAAAATATGGACTAAAAATGAATATAAAAAAGACCAAATAAATGATAATAACAAAGAAAACAAACATACCAACAAACATACATTTAGGAAATGTACCGATAGAAAGGGTTGATAAATACAAAGACCTAGGAACCTGGATTTCATACAATAATGATCAAATAACCGAAATAAGAGCCAGGATAGAAATAGCAAGAAATGCGTTTGTAAAAATGAAAACAATTCTCTGCAACAAAGACCTTAGATTAGAACTGAGAGTAAGAGCACTGAGATGCTACGTGTTTTCTATACTGCAATATGAACTTGAAAGCTGGACATTTAAGCAAGAACACATAAATAAGCTACAGTCCTTGGAAATGTGGTGTTACAGGAGGATGCTTAGAATAGCATGGACACAGAAGAAAACTAACACGGAAGTATTGCGAGAAATGGGCAAGAATGCGAAATAATAAACACAATAAAAATAAGAAATTACAATATCTGGGAAACGTAATGAGAGGACAGCGATATGAACTACTAAGGATGATAATATAGGGAAAGGTAAGAGGAGGAAGGAGTATAGGAAGAAGGAGAGTGTCATGGTTAAAGAATTTAAGGTACTGGTTTAAATACAGTTCTATAGAACTCTTCAGAGCAGAAGTAGATAGAGTAAAGATAGTGATGATGATATTCAACCTCCGATCGGGAGACGACACTTAAAGAAGAAGTAGTCTACAAACAATAAATTAAACAAATTTCGTTTTACTTGGTGAAAAATTATTTTAATAATTTAATTTTATCTGACTTCCTCTATTGACAATTCAGACATATTATACATTTTAAAGTAGACGACTTCAAATGTTACTGACTTACTAATAGTGGTATTTTCCTTTCTAACTTCCTCTTTTAATATAAGTAACCAGATCCTAGTGCATTCTACTGCTTTCATTCAAGTTGCCAAAGGAATTTGTGACACAAGTGGTCTAATTTAGGATAATTAGAGCCGTTTCTTTGATTTTTTTCTTTTTACCATCTGTTTCTTTTAGGACTTTACTTGAATCGTTCCATTGAACCCTATGTTCATTTTCCCATGCGTGTTTATACATTTAAGATCTGTCAAATTCTCTATTTTTAATATAAGAATAATGTTCACTTATTAGAATATTTAATGGTCTTGATGTTTCACCTAAATAAAACTGATCGCATTCTTAAGGTATTTTATAACTACAATTCTTTGTTCTTTCTTGTTCATTGTTAGGTTTAGTTTTAGATAAAATAGATGTCAACGTTTATTATTTACTTCGTTTGAAGTACCAGAAACTGAATTCACTACGAATTTTGAGCAGGATGAACGGCATGTGGAATGCAATTTTAGATTCCCTTGCCGAGTAATTTATCCAGCTGTTTGTTTCGCAAATTTTAGAAAACACAGTGGTTAAGATTTGAATTCGGTTTCGCTAGGTAGAAATCGTTTGATTTCTCTTTTTGTTTTTAGATGGCGTAGTTACGTCCGTATATAGTTATTTTAATAACTATTGTCTAGGACGGGAGAGATTTTTGTTTTGGTTCAGAGCAGTGACTATACCGTTCTGACGAGACCTAAGGAGGTCGAAATACGTATCAGCGGTTGTCGCTGCACTGTATCGAAACAAAAATCTAATACCGTCATTCTGTTTTATTATTTACTTCGTTTGAAGTACCAGAAACTGAATTCACCACGAATTTTGACCAGGATGAACGGCATGTGGAATGCAATTTTAGATTCCCTTGCCGAGTAATTTATGCAGCTGTTTGTTTCGCAAATTTTAGGAAACACAGTGGTTAAGATTTGAATTCGGTTTCGCTAGATAGAAATCGTTTGATTTCTCTTTTTGTTTTTAGATGGCGTAGTTATGTCCGTATATAGTTATTTTAATAACTATTGTCTAGGACGGGAGAGATTTTTGTTTTGGTTCAGAGCAGTGACTATACCGTTCTGACGAGACCTAAGGAGGTCGAAATATGTATCAGCGGTTGTCGCTGCACTGTATCGGAACAAAAATCTAATACCGTCATTCTGTTTTATTATTTACTTCGTTTGAAGTACCAGAAACTGAATTCACTACGAATTTTGACCAGGATGAACGGCATGTGGAATGCAATTTTAGATTCCCTTGCCGAGTAATTTATCCAGCTGTTTGTTTCGCAAATTTTAGGAAACACAGTGGTTAAGATTTGAATTCGGTTTCGCTAGGTAGAAATCGTTTTATTTCTCTTTTTATTAGATGTCAACGTGTTTGTTGTTTTGAATGTTGGATTTATTTCCTATCTTTTTAAGTTTTTCTGATAATCCTTTAATGTATGATATTGCTATTTTCCTCGTATTATTTCTTGTGTACGTCATAGGAACTCGTTCTAAGTTGTTCAATTCTATTCGGTCGATTGTTGAAAATTCATTATTTATAAACGATAAAGGGGAATCATCTTTTAATAAAACAGATGTTAACAAATAAATCAATATGCATGGGAAAATGTACATTGAGTTCAATGGACTGATTCAAGTATAATCCTAAAAGAAACAGATGGTAAAAAGGGGCAAATCAAAGAAGCAGCTCTATAGTATATTTGAAAAATAAGCTGGAGTAAATTCTTAGAAAAAAAAAAACTAAATTGTTAAGCACATTGTAGTACGTGTGCTTTTTGTACAACGTCAATATTTTAGCTTATTTTACGTTGGGTTTGACTATTTAGATAGAAATTTTTCCACGTCACATGGACTATCGTAAAATTTAGTTACCTGCTATTGTTAGAACAGTAGGCGAGGGTTTATTCAGCTGGTAATAGACATAGTTTAAGGGAATTACATTATTTGTTTCGGTTTATTAGATATTTAAACCATTTTCAAAGCATAATATATTTATATAAATCTGTTTATTTTAGTAACCCTATTTATGGTTATTGTTGTCATTATATATATATATATATATATATATATATATATATATATATATATATATATATATTCGTTTGAACTAAAAATAATGATAATAACAATAATCAATAAGAAAACACAAACATAGAACATAAAAAATAAAATAAAATAAAATATCATAATGACCCGTTAAATAACAAGAAACTCTTAAAATAAATAGGTATTTACTTAATGGTCTTTTGATAGTTTAGATAGAAAAAGTCGATTAGCAAAAGATGATTTCCGATAAATGTGAACGCTATTTTAAATAGTATAAATTTCGATTTTGTTTGGAAAACCAGTGATTAATAAAATGGTTAATTGTCTTTAAATAGTCATTCACTAATATCAGAATATTTTTGTTCAGTCGATTATAAGCGAGTGAAGAGATCTGACACAGTTGTTTTTTGCAAGAGTGAATAGTGAGTTTATAGAATATGAAAATAACGTGTGATTATACTCCAGTTAAAAAATTAAAGTTGAATCATTTATCACTTAACGAAAATAGTGTTCTCCTCAATGTCTACATTTATTTTAAGCAACACAATCCTCCCAATACTGTTAATAGTATAGTTGAAATTTCCTCTAAAGTAATGAGATATTCAAAATCAACTGTATATAACATTTTAAAAGAGGAAAAATCAGCTGGTATAACCCCACCCAAACCGCGAACAGGAAGACCAAAATTGTCGAAAGTTTGGAAAGACAAAACTATAAAAACATGTCGACAAGCATTTTTGGAAGAATATTCAACTGGTTTCAAGGAACCAACAGGTAAAGGTCGACGATTAATTCTTACCCATATAAGTAGTATGAATGGATTTCTTAAGGAGGGTTTACTTTTGTTTGAATCAAAAAGGACTTGTGATTATAACGAAGAAATGAACGGAGACGTGTTTGAAGAATATTTCGAACAGATGATTAAATTCATACCTAAAAATTCAGTTATTGTGATGGACATTGCAAGTTACCACTCTAGAGTAGTTGAACGTTTACCAACTACTCAATGGAGGAAAGATGAAATTGCAATGTAATTAACTTATAAGAATTTAATCTTTGACGATACACTGACAAAAGCAGAACTATTAAAGCTTGCTATAATTAATAAACAAAATTATAAAAAATATGTCATTGAGGAGATAGCCAAAAAACGAGGAATTGAAATACTTCGCCTACCACCGTATCATTGCGAGCTAAATCTGATTGAATTAGTATGGGCCGAAGTTAAAGGTACCGTTACTCGAAATAATACAACTTTTAAATTGTCAGATGTTACTAATCTTTTTCATAAATCAATATCCGAAGTAACGACTGAACATTGGCAAAAATGTATTAATCACGTTATGAATATTGAGAAAAATATGTGGGAGCTTGATCATATAATAGATAGCAGTATAGAACCTATAATAATGCATCCCAGATCGGATAACACTTCGTCTGAAACAGAATATGAGGAAGCTTAACTTTAAACTGTAGTTCAGAAGTTTATTTTAAATTTGGACTAATTACCGTCAACTTCATTGTCTATTTTTTATTTATTAATTTTTTTACTGCTAATATAACTTTTATTCTTATTTCCAATATTATTAGTATTAAGAATATTATTATTTATTAATAGGAATATATAAACACTTACAGTTTTTGTTTATGTATTTTACGTTTCAGTATAATTTATTGTATTTTATTATTTTATACCTATTAACTGTATGTTTCACAATTAATAGAATTTTTATTCTTTTAATATGTACCTTTTTAATTTAAATCAGTATTAGATTAAATTAATTCCTTTGTTCTAAATATCCAAATAAATTTAACGCAAACTTTTCTTTTAAGATTACGTTTTAGTTAGAAGAAAATTTGTTTAATTTATTGTTTGTATTTTAAGAACGATTTCCGAAGTGGAAATTGAAAGGTCAATAAATTTATTTTAAACTTGAATTTTGGCTTATTCCCTTTAAAATAGTAGTTGTTGTAATATGCCACAAGAAAATAGCTCCAGAACTTATTAATGCTATTAGTATTTAATATTTTTTAAAATAATATGGCTTTGAACCTATATTTACGTTTAAAATAATGGTAATGCTAGTGGACTTCAAATCTTATTAGGTTAAAAAATTATTAATGTTTACATATCGAAGAAACATAAATACATATTTTAATTTTATATGAACATTGGTTGATAACGATCAGTAGCTAATAATTAAATTAAATACCTAAACGGCAAATACGAATTTTGTTAAACATTTATCAATATTCACCTTGAGTCCGTAATTAAATTATGTTAATCAAAGCAAATCCTTCTCTACTAACCTGTATAATATCCCGTACACTGACAGAATTTCGTAGAATTCTTAATGATACACTTTCCGCCGTTCTGACAAGGGCTCGGATTACATGACTCCACCTCCCACTCTTTGTAATTTATTAATTTATTCCTGTAATTACCATCGAACTGAACTTTTAGTGTTCCGTTCAAAGGAATCCCCTGGGAACCGTGTATTTGCCGTAAATGTAGGGTATTTAAATAAGAAGAAATGTATATGGGAGATACGGGTAATAAAGAGTCTTCCATTTCAGGGTCGTAGCAAAGTTTCCACACAGTACCGTTGGCGTCTGAATAGCTGTCGAAGATTTCTATGAAACTCGAACGGTCCACGCAGTCGGCATCGACAAGTTTAACATTATGTAACTCCAAGAGTACAACATTTCCTAAGGGAGCGATAAAATGTTGCAAAAAATCAACGTTTAAAGGTGGTCGATCTGGGTAATTAAGATGTAACAATAAACCAGATGAAAAATTTCCTAAATTTACTATTCGCTCTTCCTTAACAGTTGTTGTTATCTTATAAGAAGCTCTAAATCCCGGACCTAGTGGGTGGTCACCAGTGTGCATTTTTAGTTTCATTTTTTCGTCGCTAGAGACAAAACTTCCCTCCGTTAGAAGACCGTCTGTTTCAAACGGCCTATATACGGCGGTATGTTTTCCTAACATAATTTCAACGTAAAAATCTTGTGACTGGCTAACTATTTCTAGACCGTTACCTTCCTCTGAAAAAAATTCTAGCCATATTCTTCTACCACTTGGAGCTAAGATCGTCACAGTACAGTCCAAATGGGCTAGTAAAAAATCTGGATAATTTGGGGTTATAAGAGTACCTTCTTTTGCTGTTAACGTTTGTATTGGACAAGCTGAGACATCCACAGCGTACCAAATTAAAGAAAATCCTTTGTCTGATATCGAGTAATCAGAATGAAACTTTACTTCTACTTCATTAGTTTCCGAAACAAAGTTAAACCTATCCATATCTCTTTCGTGGTTTCCACATAGCCTTACTGCATCATTAAAAGCTTTTTTCTCATTTTTGTACAAGGATTTTAGTTCGATGTAATCGTATAAACATTCTAGTTGTGATTCGATGTGAATATGAATGAACTTGATGATGATTCTGGTTTTTTCGGGTCCCGTTATTCGTATAAAAAAATCTAAGTTGTGGTAGTAGTTATTGGGATAATTGGGAGATGTTATGGAGCCCTCAGTTCCGTTTAGCGTTTGGTTGTAGTTGATACCGGCTACCATAAGCTGGTGTTGTTTCTTACACACGTATCCACCTGCAAAATAATAAGAAATAATTTTTTTGTTTATTAATACACAAAGCAGTAAAATTAAAAGAATAGAATTAAATTAAATATATTTAATTTTTGTATTGTTATCGTTAACTTCGTTGTAAAACAGTTCATTAGGATTGTTTCAGCGGCGACTAATATGGGTAAAGCTCTAGCGATGATCGAAAGTAAGGAGCAATACAATTTTTGACATCAACATTTAGAGCGGCATGTTTATGTTTCGTGAACTTTAAGAAGGCATTTAAAAGGGTCTAATTAAAGGACGTTATCCACTAGCATAACGTCCTAATGACGTCCTTGACGTTAATGACGTGCTTAATGACGTACTAAATAACGCAATAATCAAAACGATTAAAAATTTCTACAAACACCACAATAAAAGTAAAAGTAAAAGGCTAATTAACTGACTCAATTGAAGGTAGCTATGGAATAAGACATTGAATTCCTTAAGCCTTCTATAGTTTAGCCTAGTGACGGATGAAATGATAAAAATCTAATCTTTTAAAGTGAAGATGATTAACAGATGATGGAAGATAAAGTTAATAAAGTTAACAGTGTAGGTTGAATGAATGAAACAATATGGATAAATAGAAATATCGGTAGGAAATAAAAGGCAGAATTTACACAACAGTCATTGGATCAATAATAAGGTATTCTTCAGAAATACGACTTAGCACAGAGAGAACAAAAATAATACTACCAACAGTAGAAATGAAAACCCTCAAAAATATCGATAGACACTATGGGACAGAACTAAGACATAAGTGACATTATTACTGGCGTGTCCACAAAAAAACCTTAAAAAGTGTATGCTATAAAATAGAATAAAAAATAATTTATTTAATAATGAAGTCATCATTAATATTTAGTCAAAACTACAGATGGTACATTGTATTCGGAGTTTATATATTGTTTAAATTTATTTTTTCTTCTGATGTTTCATTAAACGAGAATTTACACTACATTTTATTGTTTCAATGTACACTGATCCACAAGTGTAGAGAATACGGTAACTTCCTGAAGTGAACAATAGTTTTCATGAATCTTTAGCCAATATTGGATTTCTTTCTGGGTTCGTTTTCATTGAAGTTCATATTTACCTATGGATTATAAACAGTCATCAAAATATACTTAGCAAATTTCATGGTTTAGTATAAATTAGTATAACAAAAACTAGTATAAATATTGAATTAAGTGAACACTGGAAAAAACAAAAGGTTTTAAAGTAGGACTTAAATAAAAATAAAGGGCCTAGTACGTCTTTACCTTTTAGTTTTTCGATCAACTCAACTACTCTCTAAATAATTGTACAGAATATGCCAAAATATAAAAATCATTGAAGTAGAAGTTTAATTTAAGATGTTGTTACTGTAGTAGAAGATGAATATATATTATATGCAACCAGAAAGGATTAATTTTTTAAATATTTTTTCATACCTCATAAATAACGCCTACGAAAATATAACAACAAAGAGAAAATATATTCTCCTTTCAAGCAGTATTACTTATTGACTAGAAGACTTTTCTCTTAAGCTTGTTATATGTTTTTTGAAATTTGATGAATTACGTTTACAGTAAAAACCACAAATCATAATAAAATGTCCTTCCTCATCGTTTTATATTATCTTTTTAGAACCATCCACTTTTCTGTAATACTTCCAAGTTTCCTACATTTGGATCAACTCTATTGCCAAATAGTTCGTTACATTTTATATTCTAATCCATTGCCAAGACTGGGATAATAACTATCAGACCATGACAGCGGATGCTTTATTTGTATAAAAAGCATTAAATATTGGCGAATTTTTTCCCTTTCCATTGTTAGAATGAATAGAAATCGGTAAGTAGATCCTTAACTTTACAAAAAGTCGACCACTTTTTACAACAGCATTCATTCTACATCCAACAAATTGTGATGTAAAATGGTCCTCGGGCGTGCCAATCATTCCTAAATCGCCTCCGTACGAATTCTTGGCAAACCTAAAATTTCTAATATCCGCATTCGTTCTTTCTGGCTTCACGGAGAGATAAGCGACAAGTAGGGAAGAAATATATTGTTTGTAACCAAAAGTCCTGACTTTCAAACACATTCTTTTAAAATTCGATAAAAAAATACATTGGTATTATCATGACAATCGTATACAGGTAAAATACAGTATATACAACCGTATACAGGCTTTGTCAATAGTGATGCAATATTTTTAGTTGATCTAGTAATACATTGAAAGTGTAATTAATGGCAAAGGTATTTATAATTTCTTATCATATCTTGGAACTGGTAAAAAAGGATATTTTTCAGACGGCAACCAAATTATTGGAAACTGCTGCGGAAAGTCGCTGATGACTTAAATATTAAACTAGAAATATTTACTTGTTCTGGGTTTTCGAGCGTTGACACAACTTTTCGGTAGCAACACTCAGCACCAACCAGCGTATTTTTTAAAACGCTAATCTACTTCAGACTTTTTACTACTACCATAAAGTTTTTGTTTTTCTGGCCCGCGCTGTGATCTTAACCCACTAGACTACTCACATCGAAGTCAGCGCGCTGATCCGATTAGCCATTGGACCGACTCTCTCTCTCTCTCTCTCTCTCTCTCTCCCTCCCTCTCTTCAGTCCTTATCCCTTGGAGGAGTGTAGTAGTCATCGTGATGTTGTGTATTGTCAGTCTCCAAAGATCTCTGTCTCTGGTGATTTCTTTTAACTCATGCATTTTGGGAAATACTTCAATGCAAAAATTGGGGATGGTCGACGAGGCCAACTGTAGGTTCTTTGGTCTTGAATAACCTAACAATCGACAATAGAGATTGTATGAATTTCATGTAGAGATAACGAAAAATTCATTGCAAACACCTGGTATAAACTATCCAAGCGACAACTATATACATGGAAAGCCCCATTTGATTATGGCAGCAAATTTGGGTCTTCAAGAAATCAAATAGATTATATACTTGTAAGTAAGCGCTTTCGAAATGCCGCCAAAAAAAGTCAATACACTTCCAGGTGCAGATATTGGATCGTATTACCAACCTTTTGTGGCAGATACTAAAATAAGGTTACAACGAATTTAGCGACAAGAACCAAAAACCAATATAATTAATTTTGACGATATAGGCATAAAAGATAACATTCAAAAAGAATTTAACAATAGTATAAAGAACATCTGAGAACAACTAAAATATCCAGGGAACTATCGAATGAATTTAAAAACCAAGTTAACAAAATATCCACAAAACAATAATTATTATAGAAGTAACTTAATCAAGGAAAATCAATGGATGACAGAAGACATCTTCAATGATGAAACAACGTTAACTTATAAAATCGAATAAAACAGAATATAGATATCTACAGAGAAGGATTAAAAGGGAGATAAAATTAGCCAATTTTATCAAAATTGAGGATCTGATATCTAGGCACGACAGAAATAAGCAACATAATTAAAAAATGAGTTCTCTTTGTACTAGTTGATAACAATAAAATTATTGTAAATGAGAACGAAATAAGAAGAGAATGTCAACTGTATATTATATCAGAGTTGTTTGAAAATGGCAGATATAAAATAATATTACCGAATCCTATCAAAATTGTACTGACGGCTCAGAAATTATGAAATTAGAGGTAAAATGCAATTAAATCACTGGAGTGATTCCCGCAGACTGGCTTAAGTCCATCTTTGTTATAATACCTAAAAACACAATACTAGAAAATGCTGAGAATATCGATTAATTAGCCTAATTAGACATACTCTTAAGTCTTTCATACAAATACTCCACAACAGAATTATATTCAAATGCGAAGAAGATCTCGAAGATACCCAATGTGGATGTAGAAATGCTTTGGGAACTATTGAGGCACTTTTTGCGCTAAATATCCTATTAGAAAAATGCTGCGATCAAAGAAAAGATGTATTTGCATGCTTCTTGAAATTCGAAAAAGCATTCGATATAAAATTAATCCAGATGCTAAAAAATATAGGAATAGACGACAAAGATATTCGTGTCATAAAAAAACTTTACTGGAATCAATTTTAATAATGCAATTATTAAAATCAACGCGAAACTACTTAATGTAATTAGATCGGACGATACAGTAATTCTGTCAGAAAATATTAAAGTTCTTCAAATTTTGCTTGATCGTACTCACAAAGTAGGAGAACTAAGACTTTATGGTTAAGTACTATATTTGGTCTATACTTTTATATGGAGTAGAAGTGTGAACACTGAAAGTATTAAGTATGAACAGAACATTGGAAATGTGGATTTAAAAAAGGTTGGTGAAGATACCTTAGACAGCAGGAGAAAGTAATGAAAGAGTACTGGCAGGGTCAATAAAGATAGAGAATTGCTAAAGGCTGTTTAACACCGGAAAATGTCGTATCTGGGACATATAGTGGGATGAAATCGATATAAAATACTTTAACTGATCCTTAAAACCAAAATAGAATGTAGAGGTGTAGGAAGAAAACAAGTTTCTTGGTTAAAAAACACACCCATGAATAGACTCGGATATCAAATGCAGGACAATTCCATGTGGCAGAAGATCGAGAAGCCTTCGCAATGATAATCACCAACGTCGGATATTTCTGATATGATAAGTGAAGAAGAAGATAGGTCTTTTGCATATTCCGGTAATTTAGTAAATCCATCTTGTTGGGGATCTTCCTCGTGATCGTCGGCTTTCTACCTTTCCTTGGATAATAAGTCTTTCCATGTTTTCTGATCACATGTCCAAAGTATTTTAATTTTTGCAGATGGACTTTTGCTAAAAAGCCGTTTGTTCACGTTTAGTTCACCAGCCTTTAGTTCATTTACGCTCATTTCGAACTGACTATAAAACTACAAATGTCTGTTTCATTTCGCGCTTAAATTCTTTATATATATATATATATATATATATATATATATATATATATATTTGCCTAATTATTATATTTCTAAATAAGCTTGTAGAACACGTAGGTTTATTAATTTTAAGTGTAATAATGTTTTAATTTAGTCTATATATTTATTTCCTAGACAGCACACTAAAAACCATTCACTACCAGTTCATTTTACTAGAGCAAATGACCTGACGAATTTTTATTTTTGCTTTTATCATATTGGTTTGGGAAAGTATTAAGTATTTATTTACAATTTCGCTTTAATAACTCTATTAAAATATCTTATGTTGTTATATATCTTTTAACTACTTCATTATGTATCGAAATTATCTTCTTTAAATGTCTGACGTTCAAACTGGCTAACACGTACTTATGTATGTCTGTTCTGACAGCCACTTGACAAATTTCCACATGTGTGCTGAAACTATTAATTTTAAAAACATTAGAAATCCTAAGATTTCGTACTTGGCGAAACTAATATTATAAATTGTAAGATTTCCTACTTGAAGAAACTATGTCGCTCTGATAATACCTAATGAGGTTGAAATACGTATAAGTGGGTGGTAGATGCCCTGAATTGAAATTAAATCTACGACCGTGTTTGTGTATTAATTTTAACTTCGAAAACCCAAAAGCTATTAAAATATAAAATTTCTTCTACGGAATTGTATACGCAATTTGGTATCAGGGCTGAAGGCCATAGTTTTAAAACCCTAGAGTACATTTTCTTTATCTCTTCTTGAGTGGGACCACCCCTGAGGATGTTAAGGTACGGATTTTTATCCCTACACACACACACACACACACACACACACACACACACACACACACACACACACAGAGAGAGAGGGAGAGAGAGAGAGACAAACCGAGTAAATCACAGCTCACAAGTATTCGAGATAGTCACTGCTCCCGTTTGGGGTTCACGATGATTTCTTCTCGCAATGGTACCTCTGAGCCATTATTACGTCGATCTTACGTGCTGCTTTCGCTACCTGCTAATTAATCCATTTAAGGTAAGTGATTATTTCACATATCTATAACATTTATTAAGTTACGCCAGATATTTTTCTTATTTACATATATCTATTGTATTTAATTATTAATTTTTTAAAGTTATTTAACCAGCTAGTTTAATACGTCCTATATAAACAATATTTGATGCTAAGATTTGATAATGTTTTTAATTAGATATTTAGATGTTTATTAAAAATATAATCATACACGGTGCTCTGAAAAATTTTTTACCTAATAGTGAAAGCGACAAATTTATGATTTTAAAAAAGTTTTGTATTTCAAAATTCCCTTCTCCTATATTAATATATTTCTTCCACTAAAGTTCCAGTGGTTTTCTCTTTATAGCCGAAAATTAACTAACAGTAGCCTATGGGTCTTCCGTGGCAACAAAAAAAAAACTTTTGTGAAATTTTTAAAATTTTACGCCACATTGTTATTGAATATATAAATAATTTGCAATAAGGGCATAATTTGTTTAACCTATTCTTGATAGAGTATTTATAAGTACTGCTACTACCTTATAAATACTTTTATTCTATTTTTATAGCGTTATGCAATATTGAATACAAAACATGTTCGACCTATTTGCATTTTACATCATCCCGAGCTTAATAATTGTTCTTCCTTGTATACATTAGCATATTATGTACTTAGAGATAAATTTCATCCTTAACCGTCTCGTGTTTCCAACAACGAACAATCAAGCACCTACTTATCTACTTGCCAGATTGGCTTATCACCAAGAGTGCAAAGTTCAACAAACCTAGGGCTTCGCATCGGTGAACTGTCCAATACAAGCCGCTCTGGAGGGTAGGTCCAGGCGCCGGCGTCCACTGCATGCTCAAACATGTCACTTCTTCGACGTGTCGGAGCAGGTCATTGTCGGTAGGAGCCAAGCCGGGAAGCCACGACGTGTATCTCATCGGCGAGCCGTCGATCCACTCGAAGTCCGTGGATGCTGTGGATATGGCCCCTAACCTGTGATTCAAATAATAAAAAAGTTCGTTATAGTTTGGATAACAATGAAAGAAAATTAAAACTTAATTAGTGGTATTAATTTTAAAAGAATTAATATCAATATTTATGTAAGCTCGATTTGTTTTCACTAACAAATATAATATTATACCAGGGTGGCCATTTAGCTGGCAAATTTGCAAAAAAGTTAAAAAAAAAACACATATACTAAACTTTGGGTGTATTTTTTTATGGCGCAAAAATATATATTTACAACATGCGTTCAGAATGTTTACAGTTTATTTCAATTCACTTTAATTATAATGGTTTTCGATTGTTTTCCGAATTAATAATGCGAACGAGCATCGCGGGAATTTCATTAATGATATCTAACACGATTGTTATCCAATGTTTAAAATATTTTATGTTGTCGATCGTGTATGCAAAAACTCTGTTTTTAAGCATGCCCCAGAGTAAGAAATTCATAAGACTAATGACTGGTGACCTTAGAGGCCACTGTTCGTTTTCACCTTCACCGTCCATCCACAGAAAATTTGGTTTAAGAAAGCGCAAACTTCCAGACTAAAACGCGTAGTATCGCCGTGCTGCCAAAAAAAATATGTTTCGTCCTTAGAATCTGTCGTTTTCATCTAAAGTTACACGTAATTCTTGTAACAATTTTAAGTACATTTTGAAAGTAAGAACCTGTCGAAAATAAGGCAAAACAATCTCCTCAAAGTCGGCTCATCGGCCCAATAAATGCAGTTCTGCCTATTTATCCTGCAATTAACCTTGATTTATGCTTAGTTACTTGGTTAGAAGTCTTGCGGTTTTAGTTCCTGCCGGATGATAACACTGCAAACCAATATATTTTATAATCATACAAAGCGTGCGAGATGGTATGCTAAGCTTTAATGATGAGTGTTTCGTGAAGAGGCTAGGGCTTTCAACGAATTGTTCCGCGACTGCCATGTATTCTGATCTGTGTGTACCGAACGTGATCCCCCTTTACTACGCTTTGCATATACAACACTACCGGTCCATTTAAACTGTGTGGCTAAATCCATCATGTAATTGCGATTTGAAAAACGTGCATTAGGTCATCTTGTTGTAAAATCTTCTTTAATGTCCTCGTAATCGCGATCCTGACAGCTAAACTGTTTTAATAAAAACAAATTTGTTCTAACTTAAACGTAACGAGAACGTTCTCTCCCATTTCACTCAAAACACAACCACTACACACAACTCACGACAAAATTGGCATTCGTTTAGCTATCACTGTTTATTTATTGGAAAAGGTTAGGATTCTTTATTTCGTATGACTATGAAGGAAATTTGTTCGAGTTTGTGGTTCCTCGATCTCTTCAGGTTTGTAGTTGGATGTGTTTGTGTCGCATAGTATCAAAGCAAAAGAGCGCCGATAACGTCACTGGGGCAAGTTGTTGGCGTTTGTTAGCGAAATATCTTGGACACTGTTGAGATGGAACCGCTATTATCGAATCAGTGGTGAGAGGTTCTGACTGGATTTGATGTTATTTCCAGAGGTGTGTTGTGTGGCTGTTTTAGGTCTAAGTGTGACAGGGGCTATGTCTCTAGTTACTATTGTTCCTTCAAACCGTTTTTACGTCTACGTCTAACTTCAGAACTAGTGTATTGTACTATAATTCTGTTATTTGACGTTTGCGTTAAAGGCCCGGCCTCATCAGCTTTCGAGTGACAGCTCTATCACAAATAAGCCTGTGTGTGTATGTAAGATGACACGACAGTCATTGACACTACCATTTCGACGTTACTTCGGTTCCATCAGCCGTTTTAACGCTTTAGCTGACTCTACAATTTGGGCGATGCGCAGGGATTTTGTCGTCGACTGACTTTGCCAACGAGGAGGTTACGTTCGGCAGCAAGAAAGAGGGCCCCTTTTACTGCCATGATATAGTGTGTTTTGTGTAAGTATGTAGTGTGCTGACTTGACAAAGACCAAAACTGTGTTTTCTAGTGACCATTGGTCTTAAAAACCGTTTTTACGTCTACGACCAACTTCAAAACTAGTGTATTGCACTATAATTCTTTTTATTGATCATTTTCGTAAACAAGATAGTAAAACAGAGCTGTTTATTTCTCAAACTTTTTTCAATATATACTTTTACGATATAAAGCGTAAATGAAAAACAAAATATGACAAAAAAAATTATCCCGAAAAAATACAATCTTCTGTCGTAAAATATAGATTATCTGGTATTAGCTTTTAAGATTTAAGATAACATAAGGAATTTTAAATACTTAGGATATGATCTGATATATGTTACAGTAACGATTACCACAAAAAATTAAAAAACTCAGTAGTATATATACGAAGTTATTAATAGAGGTCTAAGAAATATAACAAAGAGATAAGTAAATCAAATTTTATAAAAAGAATTGCCGTACTGACCCTAACCTACAGGAGTAGAGTCTGGACAATCACAAGTAAAAAATAAAAATAATATCGAAAACAGTTACCCACAAATTAAATATACTCGTCACCAGAGACGAAAATGCCACTGAACCCCTAAAAATCATATAAAGCTGAATTTTTCAAAGAATATCAATTTTGGAACTTTAAAAGAGATGCAAAAAGTTTACCTCTTTGACCTCCCAGCTTCCCCTAAATCGTCTTTTCGTAGGGGGAGGGGGGCGAACGGAAAAACTAGATTTACCAAGAATCTGTAAACCGTAGACAAAAATGTTTTTTTTTTTTTAAATGTAGCTGAGAAAATGCGTGGAGGCATTTTCCGTGACGTTCGTTTGTGCTGTAAATGTTTAAATTTTGCGTTTTGAGGCATATTTCAAATGCGTCATATTTGTTGCCAAAACTCAATATCGAAATTTTATGTTATAGGTTTTGAAGATTAGGCTCTAACAATGAAAATTTAACTACGACTGGTCATTGAAAGTGGTAAATTTTGTTGATCCCATAAGAATGATAAAAAATGGCAAAAATCGCACAACGTTTATTTATTTAACACCTTTATAAAAACTGATTTCATTTGCGACACAATACAAAGTTTGCATACAAAAGCGGCACTTTTTCCCTTGAAAATGCATTTTGATTTTTGTCGATCGGACACTCTGATCAAAAGATATCGAATGATTTACCGTCAAGTTGATGCAAGTTTTATTTAAAATTGATTTTGGGCGCGTGACTGTGATTTAAACGAACCAGTCGCTTCAAGCGTTGTTTCTGAGCGAACAATTCATTCTACATAAAAAGTGCTAATAAATATTTTTGTTCAAAATTATCTCATGTTCAAAATTTTTTTTCTACGGCGTACAGATTTCTTGGTAAATCGATTTTTTCCTTTTTCCCTCCCCCCTCCTACTAGGAGCCTTTTAGGGGAAAGCCGAAGTGTAAATTGGCAAATTTTTGGATCTTTTTTGGGGTCCCAAAATTGACATTCTTAACAAAATTCAGCGTTCGTATGATTTTTAGAGGTTAAATCTCTAACGACTGAACTAATTAGCGATATTTCTATTAATTAAAGCAGTGCTTCCTATATGAGTATTATACTGCTAATATACGTAGGGAGCGTATACCATTGTAATATATTTTTTGTCTGCTGTAGAATAACGACGTACCGATTTTGTAGGTTGATCGCCCAAACAATCTGAAGCCACGGGAACGATGGATGAATAGATGATCCTCTAATTTTTTATTGCCTTTTTTTTCAACGCGCATTTTCCCATTCTGGTATGTCTAATGGTGCCCGTGTAATCATATCCCAATTCACTTATGGCCCTTATTAGTGGAAGTCAAATGGAAGAAAACTTTTGTTAAACTTTATCAATTTTTTGTAGCTGAGTGTTATCTGAAAAATGTAAATTCTGCAAACTTTCTCTAAACCTATTTCTCGACATTGCGTTGGCGATTGCTTCATGTCTGAGATCCATATCCAAACTCCAGTACATATCTTTTCTCGGCCTTTGAGAATAACCATCAATCAGTAAGGTTGCAAAGAAGACTTTGAGTTCTTCAATCGAAATCTTAAATGAATCATTTATTTCAGAAACCCGTCAAGTGCAGTTTTTCATATTTTCGGCAAATAAAGAAAAACTGTTTATCTCTCACAAAACTAAAAATTGGTTTTTAAAATTTTTATGAATAATACTTAATACCATTCTAAAACAGATGCCATAGTCCATTATATTTTACTAATTTCCAATTAAATAAAAAGAAAATTAATTTTTCACTTGACAGGTTTATGAAATAAAAAATATTTTTAAGCAAATTTCTTTCAATTTTAGAACAAGACGTGCTTGTTAAATAAAGTAAATAACAATTAAATAAACTGTTTTTACTATTAGAATGCAGAAACAATAATATTAATGGAATAAATTATACAATAACACATCTGTAGTAAACAGTAAACGTAGTTCAAGAAAAAGAAAGGCTTAATCAACATATTGCCTGTCAAAATTACACTCTGCTTCTGTTGTGAGCCACTGTATAATGTTATTATAAAATCTCTCACATCCAGATGTGTATTTTGTTAACTTTTTTATGTCGTTAATTTTTTTAATGTTAATAGAAACTTTTCCAAACGGATGTGTAAGGTCTGTTGGAAATTCGGGAACATTAAGGTACTGCTTTAAGGTAAATGTTGAAGAAATAAAGCCCCCAATAAATTCCTTAACCACAACTTTTCCTGGACTAGTTTTTTTATAACAAAATTCCTCTCCCATATGTTTCATCAGAGTTCACAGACTTCTTGTCATATTGGGTCCACCAAGTACTAAAAGAAAATATCATATAACTGTTTACCTTATGGACAAAGCGACCAGTTTTACTAGCTTTGAGGATCATGTCAGCATATTGATCTAGTGTGTATACTCTATCAGCACGTTGCACAATACGTTTTATATTCCCAAAGTCACGGCCGCATGGGAAATACGAGTGTCCTCTGATCGGATTTCACACAGATTCATAAGAAACCTCACAACACAGTGATTTTTATTCTGGCCAGATGGGCCGTCACTAAAGAGTATAAGATGTTTCACTCTATTTGGATAAACTTCTGTTTGTACATAATGCAAGAGCATAGAACAAACCTCATCACTTATTCGCTTCGCCTTTATAATAGATATACATTTTGGCTTTATTTGTCTTCATATCATGAATGTAAAATATATTTAACCAAATCTGGCACATGAAAAAAACTTCTTGATCAAGTATGTATGGTAATGGTAAGTTCTGCATATAATTAATACACAGAACTACTGTATCATTGTCCTTATTTTGGGCCATTTCTTTTTATTTTAAATAAAACTTTTTGGCTCTGCATTGGTGTACGATTGTTCAGCGGCGACACTATGCTATACATTGTCAGATAGATCTGGATCTCTAAGTTTTGATTTAAAGTTTTCACACTGGATGCATACGTCTACTTGTAGTCGTCCAAAGGATAAGTTAAAATTTTCCTTAAAATATTTGTAAAAAAGCTATACTTAACTTTTTTCCCAACTGCATACCCAATTCAGGGTATGGAGTTTGAAACATTTCGTACATTTTTGAAATATTTAGTGATGCATCTAAATATTGTTTTTTCTTTGACCCATAATGAGTTTCTCTGACTTCAAATTAAGAGATGTGTTCATGTATAGCAAGACAAGTATTACCATCAATCGCACTACCACTACGGTTTTTGCCTCTCATATCAACGGGTGTTGTGTTTTTGGCTAATAGGTTGGTTAACCTTGCAAGTCGATCACAAGATACACCGTAAATTTGTATAAAAACATTTTTGCAAATTGGTATAACAAAACCTTTTATTTTTATGTTATATACGAAAGACTTATTTTTTATTTGTGAGGTTGGAGTTTTATCTAGGCCTAAGGTAGGCCTATTATCTTGATTTTGATTTTTGTTCACTCTTTGCTTTATTTCAGTAGCTTCATAACATAACATAACCTTTATAGTTTGTGTATTCCTTACATCTTACTCTTAATTTTCGTATTACATTACGCTTATATTTCAATTCATTAGTAAAACCACGTTTTCTTTTTATTTCAGGTTCATCGTCAGAACTTTCACTATGCATTTTTGTAAAGAAACTATTTTTTATGTTAAGGCCGGTTTTCACGATACGTCTTATTGTACGTTTTGTTGGATAGGACAAATCCTATACAATAAAACGTGGCATGTAAACAGCAAAACGTACGTCTTGTTGAATCGAAATGAAATCCAAGGTCAGATCGTAGAAATGATGGGAGAAGCATAGTTTTGCGAGAACTGATAGGATAAAACGTTACGTGAAAATACATGTTCAGACAAGTCGTCCGATCTTGACTTATTTGACGACTAGTTCCACTGCAGTTTGATTCATTTTTCCCAAAAAAAGCCTAATAATGTCAGATTTGCGGCAATGCACCCACCCATTTTCTCGGGGAATTTATTGAATTGTATAAAAGTTTTTAAGTAGTTATGTTTTAAAACCAAGTAGATTGCATTACAGGTTTCAGGAATTATTTGGCTTAACGCTGTAATATGTATGGTGTTACCAACTCTAGCAATTGACAATAGGCTGAGGTGTCCATTCGCAAATAATTGCGCCAGTCATCTGGTTCGCCTCTTTTAGTAACGAGACGTGGGAATACTGGCTTCTTTTTAGAAGCCCACTCTCTTGACCATCTTGTCTTTTTCCCCTTCATTCCCTTTTTCCTCAGTCGTAGTATCTTTATAGTTGAAAAATAAAAAAAGGCAGCCGTGTTTACTCCATAATAAAAAAAAAACACTAAACAAACTTCACACAACTCAAGACTCTGAATTAGAAATGAGGTAGAAAACGGAAGGAAAAACGTAGTGTGTATACACTGGACAAAACGTACATTTTGTCGTACGTTTTATATGACCCACAAAACGTACAATAAGACGTAGTGTGAAAACGGGCCTTTACACAAAATATAAAGTAAGAATGCAAAACACCAACTCTAAACTCAAACTAAAAAACTAAATGTTTTGTAAAACAATTGACTGTTGCTGTCTGTCTAAATAAAAATAAATTCAATCGTGCTAGCTGTGAAAATAGATTTCTACAAACCAGTAGTGTCAAAGTAGGAAACTGAAGTTTACTGCAGAAACTCATTAAGTGAGGTCGCTTGGCAGGTTTTTGCACTAAACTCAATATTTTTGTTGACATATGAACCAAAAATATGTTGAAGAGTCAGAATCCGTATTAAACTCATTTTTGTTAAAAATGTCAGTTGACGGGTTTTTGAAATAAACGATTCAAATGGTGTTATTTGCATTTTATTTGTTGGGCATACTTTATAATCTAGTCTTTTATGTGTTCAAATAAATTAGCACACCAGAAAAGTGTAAGGAAATCGATTGCATTTTCATCGTGACCTTTATTACGATTGGGAAAGTTCTTGATTTTTATCTTGGGGCAAGTTGTTTTTTTTTCAGTCATTTTTTCTATTTGATTTAATTTTTTTTATAAAATCGAGCAACATTTATTAGAGGTTCATTATCGCTTATGCTTATCTTCAGCTTCTTGTGTCTCACATTGTAAAATAAGAGTTGCCTGAGCTTGAGCGTTCAGTATCTTTAATGAAAAATCATTAAAAACATCATCAAATGATTCTGAATCTCCATCAGAATCTTCCGCTGTAGGATAAATGTATAAGTCTGCAGAATCAAACTACTTCTCATTTAGGTCATAGATTAAATTATTTAGAGTATCAGCTAAACAACTTGTTTTCTTTCTATGAAATATTTGAAGATCCATAATTCCAAACTAAAAAGAAAAACCTCAATTAGCAACAAATACAGCCAAGTTCTATTTTTAAAACATACAAAAACTAAAGGTTACTAGGTATATTTTATTTAAGGTTAAGCGTTTAAACGATACAGATATATTATATAAACCTATAATATTATTTATACTTACCCCGACGCAATATTTCATAATAGAAGATAGCTATGATTCAACTAGAAGTTATACTACTGCACCTTCCTTGAAATTTTGATATAAATCACACAACAAAAGCTACTTATACGAAACCAGTCGATAAATTTAGTATGCACGTGTTGTCTTGACACTAGCGAACACAAATAGTTTATCAGATTTGAAACCAACAGTGACATCTTGTAATCAGCTGCGAAACTCACAATTGTTCAAGAATATAGCAGCGAATGGGTTAAACAAAAAACCAGTAAAATACACAACTTACCAATAAATTGCACTTGTACGATACTCAGGTGCTCTTCGAATACTGGAAGAAATAAAACGTTCTTCTTCTGGACTTAAAACTGACGCCAAACTAGCTTTCATTCCTTGGCATATCTGCTGGGAGGTATTCCAAGTAACTTCTGGATAGCTGACGATGAGGTAGCACGAGTTGTTGAACATAAAAAAACGGTCATCTGCACACTGAAATGCTAAAAAATTTAATACATTTTCATTAAAAACTGATACTGTTATGTTTTCCACTAAATTTTTTATATTAAACCGAGGTGTTTTTAATGGAATAATATGTTTATGTAAAACCATAAAATTAACACTGCGGAAACGCAATTATATCGGGCACCAATTGCATTATTACTGTTTCAAAGCTATCAAAAATTACTTTTATTTATTAATTTATTTTATAAATTTATTTATTTATTTAATTTAAAATAGTCAGGGGTGATAACTACGTATTAAATTAACCATGCATGGTTTTGCCAAATAACGAGGCATACCGAGCCCCCAAAAGTTCACAATTATGAAATTAAGCAAAAGAATATATAATTGGTATAAATCTAAATATGACGAGTAAACTAAGATATCTTGGCATAATATTAGATTCGACGTTAACGTTAACGGGATGGAGCTAGACACCATAGGGGACTAGCTGATGGGGGCAATTAAAGAGCCTACTGACTCCTTGGTTAAATATTGGAAGATTTTAAATATTAGATCTTTCAGGGGTGATACGCAGGCGGATACTATCATTTTCTACAAGGCGGCCGCGGAGGTCATTCTACATAGAGTATTTCCGAGTGCGTATGATTAGGTGTAGTAATGAGACTAAGGGTGCCAAGATGTTCTAGGTGTTGGTCATATGACCACCGCAAGACAACTGCAAGGGACCGGACAGAAGTCGTTCCTGTTTTATCTGCGGAGGAACTGGCCATAATCCAAGAAATTGTAAGTATCTGGTCAAATGCGTTCTGTACCACCAACCACATAAAATAATATTGCAAAACGGTATACTATCATATACTAAAGACTACAATAATTGCACATAATCCTTCAAGTGAGAAGGTTCTCTCATTTTTGGTTTGGGTCCGACTGAAATAGAAATTTAAGCAATAGTTTTTGATTATAACTTTTTAAAATAACTGCACAAACTGTAGGGCAGCTCCCAGGTTGCTAGAAAGCCATGTTAATCTTGAATAATTAATCATTTTTTCAAACAGTTTACATAATGAACAGGTTGGAGAGATAGGTCTGTATGATTTTGTTAGATTTCAGGGTAGATCAGATTTTTTTTATTGGTATGATATTTTATTCACGCCACAGTCTGGGTAATTGCTGAGTATGTCATATCTTGGTATAAAGATTCAGCAGGGTTGCGAGGCTGGAATTAGATAAATTTTGGATGAATATAATTGGGATATTGTCTGGTCCAGCGGCGGAGTTCGTACAAGAGAATAATGGAAGTGCTAATTCTTCTTGTGTAAAAGGAAGGTTGATAGCGTCAATGTCGTGTCTACTAATTTGTAGAGCAAGAGGAATTTGTATATTCTGGTCATTTGGGCTTTCAGTCTGTTCGACTTCAGACCTGAATTTTTATATAAAACTTTCAGCCATGATTTGAGCAATTGTTTGGTTATCTGTTATAACTTTTCCATTCAATGATATTGCTGGAATTTTTGGATGAGTTGTACCTTTCATTTGTCTTATTTTTGTCCAAACTTGAGATGGTTGATGCTTTTTTTAAGGACATATTTGGCTTTGGCTCTTAACTTTTTGAAATAGATCAGGTTTTCTTGAGTTTTTCGTTTTCAATATCTGTTGACGGGTGCATTGACGTACAGTTAGTTCACCTTCTGAATTCCACCATGGTACTGCTTTTTTAGAGGGGCATATTGTTATTTTTTTTTACATGATTTTCTGCAGACATAATAATGCAAATATTAAAAAGAGTTATTGCCTCGTCCATATCTTCAGATTGTTAAAGAAATAAAATATGATCTTCGGCGCTAGTCTGAAAATTATTCCAGTCCGCTTTAGCGATATTTCATTTAGTAGTGGTGCAGAAATTTTTATTGCTATTTGTTATGACTATCGGGAAGTGGTTACTATCATGTAAGCTATCTAAAGTATACCATGAGAGTAAATCGGCAGACTTGGGATCACACATGCTTAAAAAAATGATATAAGAGTAAGTTCCTGGAGCAATGTTAAAATATGTACTGGCTCCACTCTTCATCAGACAAGTATTATTGCAACTCAATACGGTCTCTACGGATTTTCCCCTTCCAAATGTTTTCTTTGAGCCCCACATAGTATTATGGGCGTTAAAGTCTCCAACCAGTATAAAATTATTATATATGAATATGAATATTATATATGAATTAAGTCATCTAACTCGGTTTCTGTTCAGTTGTAATTAGGTGAAATATATGTACTGCATATGGTTA
Source organism: Diabrotica undecimpunctata (assembly GCF_040954645.1). Classification (NCBI taxonomy): domain Eukaryota; kingdom Metazoa; phylum Arthropoda; class Insecta; order Coleoptera; family Chrysomelidae; genus Diabrotica; species Diabrotica undecimpunctata. The sequence goes on along the minus strand of NW_027311919.1, from coordinate 235,187 downwards.
TTTGGTCGGGACACCAGACAGTTATTTCTATGGCCTCCAAATTGGTAGTTAGGATATATTGTATAGAAAATAAGTCATTAGACACGAAGATAGATATTTCTCCACTTGCTCTTGTAAACGTAGTTCGAACGAAATGGTAACTTTCAAAATTTTTAAGTTCACGTCTATGTGTTTACTTAAAAGTGGTTTCTTAAAGGCAGATGATATCTGCTTTTGTATTATTCTTTCCTCGCTTAGCACTATAAGCGAGGGAAGAACCCATCGCAGTTCCACTGCACTAACGTGAAAGTAAAATATTTTTAACATTGAAACGTTGAGAGGTCAGAGAAGAGTCGGTTAAATAATCTTCATCATTATTTGTAGATTGCGATGTTGTGCTTCCAATTTCTGAATTGTCTATATTAAGTTGCTGTTTAATTTTCTTAGAAACTCTTGTAAATCTATTCTTGATTGTTCACTCTTCCAGTGAAGGGTATATTCTAAACATGTCGCCGAGTAGTGATCGAACATTTTGAGTAAACTGCTGTGCTTCTTGTAGAAGGTTAATACTGCCGAATGGATTTTCCAGAAAGGCAAGAAAATTTTCAACCGATAAGGAGAATAAGTTTGGATTTTCTTGATAAAGATTATTGATTGTGAGAACAGAAAAGGCGGTTAATTTGGACTGATCGGGTGCGACTTTCTGGGATTTTTTAGTTTTACGCTTTTTAGGCACGTTTGCATCGGGTGAAGGCATTTTTATGTCTTTGATGGGTAAGTTAGCAGATGTGTTTGTTTCTTGGGAGATAGAATCGCTGAGGTCAGAACGAGTTCGTTTCTGACCAGTGATAGGAGAAAGAAATTTATTGTTCAGTTTTATCTGTTTACTGGGAGCCGTATTTTGTGTTGTGTTTGGTGGTGCCATATTGTTTGATATTTGGGTAGCAGGGATGGGTTCAGCTGGGGACGTTTGTACATTTCGGAGAGGATTGCTAGGGGGATTTTGACAGTTATTTGCTGTATGTCCATGTTTTTTGCATAGAAAACATGCCATTTTGTCAGTGGAGAGAAATATTCTGTAAGAATTATTGACGAATGAAATTATTAATGAAGTTTAAATTTTGAGGCTATCTGGGGTTGTAGTAACGTATAACCTATCTTCTGAAGCTCATAATATGCTTAAATTCATCACCGAAGATTTCAGCTTTAATATATGATACTGATGAAGCAAGCAGAAGACCTAGATCTGGAAGGTGTTTTTCCATAATATCATGAGGTATTGATGGACAGACCATGGAGATTATTAGACTTTTGGCTGGGGTTACCAGTCTTCTTACGGGTAATTCTACAGAGTTGATTGTAATCGTAGGATATTTTGTTAAAATATGTTCGACAAGTTCAGGATTTGTTAAGTAGATGCATATTCGATTATTGGAAATTCTTGAGGGAAAGCATATGTTTTTGGGGCTATCAATGTTACCTATGGCTTTGACGTAGTCGAGTAGTAGTACGTTTGGTTCAGCATATATTAATATGGCTTGATATTTTTTGGGATATTTCGGTTTGGGTTTTGACATAGTATTTGAATTTGGATTATTACTGATGATGTTATTTCTAGACATGGTGTTGCTAACTGTTGAAGAACATTGATCTAAGTTGTTATTCATGTAGTCAAAATTAACTATTTTTGTTTTTCTTGTAATAAAGTTTCGACTGATAGGCAGCAATTGTAACACATATCTGTATTACTGGTTGCCTGGCTAAAACTTCACCTAGCCAGTCCTTGATAGGACTGGCTTATGTTAAATATGGCAAAAAATGTCAACACAGCTGAATATTTTGGTTAGAAAAATTAATAAACAATTTCTTACTAAATAATATTACAGCTCTTCTTCAAGTAAGCATTTAACTTTGTCTGAGATGAAAGACATTCTAAACAGTGAAGAGTTTTGGAAAGATTTGGAAGATGCCGTTGAAACGACAGATACTCTCCAAGAAGTAGAAAATAAGGAGCAAGCTGCACACAAATTATTTAACTATTCAGGTGAAAGTGACAGCGATGAAATAGACAATGAAATTTACAGTGAACACGACTCTGATAGTGAATTTGAGGTTCAACTATTGCATGAAAACACCTTAGACAGAGATGATGCCACGAATAACGCTTCAAGTAACAAAACAGCTACGTTGAACATTTCAAAATTAGCTTGGTATGGAAAAGATTCTACAAAATGGGCAAAACAATCGCCAAAAAGGTCCAAAGTAAAATCATAACATTATAAGAGTTTTACCAGGACTGAAAGGTTCTACCCGTCAGAATCCACCACTGTGTCCTAAAGAAGCTTGGAAATTATTAATAACTGATGACATGTTGGAAATTATTGTTGAACATACCAACACAAGAATTGACTTAGTATCCTCAAATTACGCTACATTCAAACGACGTAAAAACTCTCTCTCAAAATTTGCCCCAACTTTCATTGAAAGAACAGATAAAATTGAGATAGAAGCTTTTATTGGACTTTTATTTATGCAAGGTATATTTAAGTCTAACCATGAAGATTTAAAATCATTATGGGTAACAGATGGTACAGGGAGAGATTTGTTTAGATGTTCGATGTCACTTGCACCATTCTTATTTTTGCTAAGCTGTTTAAGATTCGACAATCATCTTACAAGGTCTGAAAGAGTGAAAACTAATAAATTGGCAGCTATATCCAACCTATTTGAAACTTTTGTAAAAAACTCCCAACAGAACTATGTTCCAGGTCCTCACGTAACAGTAGATGAAATGCTGGTACCATTCAGGGGAAGGTGTGCATTTAGAATGTACATGCCTAATAAACCTGCGAAATATGGTATAAAAGTGCAGATCTTAGCCGATTCCCAAACACACTACATGTATAACGCGGAGGTCTATACAGGAAAAATTCTCCAACAGAAACAAAAATCGCTATTTTCACATCCAACTGAGGTTGTTCTTCGAATGATAAAATCTATTGAAAATTCCAACCGTAATGTCACTGGAGATAACTGGTACACATCAATGGAATTAACCAAAGAGTTAAGAAAACGAGGAATTACATATGTAGGTACAGTGAAGAAAAATAAAAGAATGATTCCTCCAGAATTTATGGCCGACAGAAAGAGACCTGCTAGTTCTTCAGAGTTCGGATTTACATCAGACAATACTCTGGTATCATATGTCCCAAAAAAGGGAAAATCTGTTGTTTTAATATCATCAATGCATCACGACAGTACTGTTGATCAGAGCACTGGGAAACCCGAAATAATTATGTTTGATAACCAAACCAAAGCAGGTGTAGATGCTTTGGACGAAAAATGTGCAACATATTCCACTTCTCGAAGGACCCGTCGATGGCCTATGGCAATTTTTCACTGTATTTTAAATGTGTCTGGTGTAAACAGCCGAATAATATATCAGTTTTCCCGAGGAAAAGAAATATCCCGTTACAATTTTTTAAAAGAACTACGCATTGCACTGTACACGCCACATATGAAGAAAAGACTTTACAACGTAAATGTACCCCGGAAACTTCGATGTCTCGCAGCGAATATCCTTGGAGTAGATATAGATGACACACCTGCACCATTGCCAATACAGAATATATCTAAAAGGAAGAGATGCGCAATTTGTCCCGGAAAAAAAGACCGGAAAACAAATACATACTGTTTTGTGTGCAAATTACCTATATGTTTACAATGTGCTCTAAAAATATGCCCAAATTGTAAATAGGAATTTATTTTACATTAAATTAGTTTACCGTTATATAAAAAAGTGTTTATGACTTAAAATAAATGTATTAGCTAATGTTTTTCCTTTATTTCAGAATTTTAAAACTGGGTCACAGTGACCCGTCAATAGCAGCTGCGAGATAACTTTTTGTCGGTAGCAGTTACGGGTTAAATACTTTTAAAAACTGGTATTTACTGTGATAAACAGCCAATTTCTACATTGATTCACAGAGTGGTATGTACTCGTTCGAATCATCGACTTAACTCGACTATAAATTTAAAATGTTATTATTTATCTTTTATCTAAGATATTTTACCAATTTAATGTGAATATTTAATAAAATTTAATAAAACCAATTGTAAATACGAAGAAAAACTTTCAAATCCCTGTCTCCCTTACAAATGGTAACAATAGAAAAAGCACTTTATCATGATGAACAAAAAACAAATAACTGCGTAAACAAAACACTGGCATAGACCGGTATTAACAGAACGTTTTAACTAAATACTGGGCTTACAAGTGCATCTGTTGCATGCTTTCTTTTGAATCGTTTCATCAAAACCAAACATCAAAGACGGCTTTGTATCAGTTGCCGGAGAAATATAAGCTTTTAGGATTTAGCTACTATATGTTTTCACATCGAGAAAAATATAAAAGGAAAAAGGCGATAACCGGCTAAACTAAAAATAAAGAAGGTGGTTTTTTAATCAAACAAAAATTTAAAAATATGAGAAAATTACTATGAGTAGTTTTGGGTTAAAATTTTTTGTTTCCTTCTATTTATTGTGTTTTAATTTGAAAACTGCAACCCACACATCTGGTAAAGTATAAATATGTTCTTTTCAAATGCAACTCTAAATCTACAACACAAAAGTATAAATAATATAACCAATTTTTCTGGATTACAGAAATAATTCCCTATGTAACTTTTACTTGCTTCACCGGACGTTCTCTCAGAAAACAGTGATTTATAGTAAACCGCAATCCAAACTGTTCCGTTTTAACAAACTTTATTAACCGACTGTTTGGCAAGTTGTATAGACGTAAATAAATCAACCCTTAAAACTACAATGTAACACCAACAAATTTATCTCAAAGGGACCCTCGTAAGTGCGTTGCCACATGCAAACAAATACAGCATTTGTTGGCAGTGACTTGTTTGAATAGTGGAAGTATTTTTTTACCCACTGCTTTCCGTTCAAGTTTCTTATGTTATCCGTGCAGAAAATATTTGTTATACGGAATTTCGAAATACGGAATTTCGAACAATGAAGTATATTTCAGTGAAGTAATAGTGCTATATTTTTCTAAAATGTTTATTTGCATAATAAAAAAAGGACGACGGTAAGGCTGTATAATTTCCTCAGTGTATTTCTACTAAAGTAAAGAAAATGGGTCGCCATTAGAAAAAAAGTATTAGTACTAACAGTGTACCAAAAAATTATTTATGCTAATAACTAAGCCATCGTGTATCAATAATGTTAAAGCCCTATAATAAAGCCTCGAGCTTCGCAAGTGTATTTCATCAGTCAACCCTATCCATTGCCAATCTGCAATACTACCTCTTTGTCTACTTCTCACCAGTTGTGATGTAAGGATTCGTCTAGGAGGGTTAGTCGACTGTGATCTTGTTATAAGTCCTGCTCATCTTAGTCTTTCTAGTTTGATTCCATAATTCTAGTTTTTACCTCGTTTATTTGTAGGCCCATCTTTTAGGCATTTAAATAGGTAGCGTACATTTCTTCTAGCGTACCTGTTGTACAAGCAATTAGGTCTACATTTGTTCGCCTATTTTGGCGTCTCTAACAACCTTTTCCAAGACTATGTTCAGAGCACTAAGACAGCGCATCACAACAACCTTACCAATTGTAGCCCTTACCAGTCATATTAGTTTATCGGAAATTTATAACTCGTCCATGGCTTCATACAATTTACTTCGTGGCACACTATTATAGACTGATTTCAAATCTATGAAGAGGTGGTAGGTATCGATATTAAATTCGATGGTTTTTTCCAGTATCTGCCTTAACACAAACATCTGGAGTATTGTTGATCGAAAAGACCTGAAACCACACTGATATTTGCCAAGAATCTCCTCTGCATGTGCACTTAAGCGGCCATATAGGATACTCTAATTTTTTTGTTGGCCATCTATTTTTTTTTGTTATATGCCTTCCGGCAAGAATAATGGGACAACTCAAAAATGGCGAATTTCGAATTATTGCTACCTCTTGTTACAGCTTTTAGTGCTTGACAGTTCACGATAATGTAATTTCTGTAGTTGCAATTAGCGCCGTAGGGGAGCGTTAGGTGCACTATTCAACCGGTGCTTGGAGGTGGTAGACGGTTCAAGAATAACGCGCCATCTCAAATTATCTCAGTCAGGTACAAGCACTGTAAGGGTATGCGTCGTAGATAGTGGGCCTTTTTGAGTTGTCTCAGTATTCGTGCATAATTTCGTCTGTTTTTTGAGTTAGCCTTTTTTTGTTTTGAAATGTCCCACTACGCAAGGAGCAAAGTAAGTACCATTAGTCATGCATCTTCAATGCTTTCTCACTATTTATAAATTCGTATTTATACAACAATAATTATCATTTTCAAATTAAAGGGAAGATCCCAGTGATTGGTTGTATACCATAGTTTAAAATATCGTAAAAATCTTAACTAAAAATTGCTTATCTTGTCATGTCATGTCATTTTGAACCTTACTCAATACTTCATTTCCGTCAATAGCAGTCACTCTGTTAAGAACCACTTCAGCTTCGAGCAATGTAGCCGTGCTACTAGTATTTTACAAATCCATTGTCATCGACATTGTGTCATGATTTTAATGTCTGTTTTATATATCAACGATGTAACTTTGAGTATCAATTAACATCTGGTTGGCTAGTTTCAACTACTATACGGAATGTAAGTATTTACCAAATTTGTGTTTTTTTCAACAGTCAAATTTTACCTTTGTATTCATTTTAAAGTAGTAATACTTCATTCCAGGTCACTGAAGATGGTCTGATAGAACGAAAACGTTCTAATGTTTTACAATCCTTTTCGATGACTTTTTTAAAATTTTTGAAATAAAAAATATTTCATTTTACAAATTTTGAAGTTTTTACTTCTTTATAAGTTAATTATCATTTTGTTTTCAGACATTAGAAGATTGTGGACGGGGGCGTTATCTGGTCTCGCTATGCACAGATCCCATCGCATCGACATCTAGCCAACTGTTACCCTCAAACAAGGTTGAAGAAAGGTATTTACTAAAGACCCAATCAAGATTTGACTCAGCAGTTCCAATTTATGATGGAAACGTATGGCAACCATTCATTTTCGAATATGATCGGTTCAGCACCTTTATCACTAAGGAACACTTGAAAAGTTTGCAAGAATTTATGCATCAAGATAAAACTGGGTCCCCACTCTTGAGTCTATTACCGGCTTTTAATTTCCTCAATACTGATGAATATGATGTTCCGAAACCACTCCGTGAAAACTCTACCAATATGGATACCATTTTTGATAGTGACGACTCAATAAAAGATCCTGATTTTGAACTATTAGATTCTAGTAACAGTGACAAAACTGACGAAGATAACTTCATTGCTTCTACAAATGAGGTTTTCCAAAATACGTGTGATGCGCATTCCGAAGAAATCTCAGAAGGCAAGCCAAAATTAAAAAGAGGGAAAGAAGGATCGCTTGTCCTTCAGAGTGGGCGGCAAACAAAGCCAAAAGACTTAGGAATTCTGGAAAGGACTCAATATGTCTCTGTTAAAAGCAAAAAAACTGTTGTTGCCAGATCGATGAAGCGTTCGTGCAGAGAAAAATGTTTACACAGGTGTGGCACCAAATTTACGGTGAACAAAGAATGGCAATATTCACACTTTATTGGGAAATTGGCGATTTGGAGAAACAGCGTAAGTATTTGATTCGCCAAACGACTCAAATTAAACCTCAGTATCGGTATGCCACAGAAAAATCTAGGAAGTTAAATCAGGCTTTCTACTTGGATCATAATGGGTCCCAAGTAAGAGTTTGCAAAACGTTCTTCATGTCTACATTAGGAATCAGCAAGTGTGCAATTTCGACAAGCTTGGAGAAAAGAGTAGAGGGTTTCATGCATGTAGACCAATGTGGCAAACACAATAACAGAAAGGTAGTGGATGAATCTATAAAGAATGATATGAAGGCTCAATTGAGTCCGTTCCAAAAAAGGAGAGCCACTACAGAAGAGCTGACATTACTCGAGAGTTTATTGATGGAAGCAAGTCGTTGGCACAAATTCACCGTGACTATGTTGGTTGCTGCCAGACACAAGGGAAAACGTTTGGAAATCTGACGATGTTTAGCAGAATTTTCAATAATGAGTTCAACTTGTCATTTTTCTTGCCAAAAAAAAGATCAATGTCAGGTGTGTGTCGCCTTCGAGAATGGTGACGAAAACTTTCGGCAACTCCACACGAATGAAATGCAACATCATCTAGAGGAGAAAAAATTGTCTCGTCAGGAAAAGGAGAGGGATAAAGCTCAATCAAGAAACAATGTCATCGTGGCAGCTTATGTTTTACAAGCAGCGTTGTCAACTCCTAAAGAAGAAGTTTCTGTATTTTACTACAAAACGAAACTCTCCACTTAAAATCTCACCATTTATGACATTAAAACAAAACAGGCCATCTGCAATGTGTGGCACGAGGGTGATGCTCACAGAGGAGCAAACAAAATTTTCATGCATTTTTAAATTCATAAAAGAAAAAGCAGCTAGCACCACAGAAGAAATTGAGTTTATATTTTTTACTGACAACTATTGTGGTCAGCAAAAAAACAAATACATGCTAGCAATGTACATGTATGCTTTAACAAAATTCACCAACGTTAGAAGCGTCGTTCACAAATTTCTCATCGCCGGACACACTCAAAACGAAGGAGATTCCGTTCATTACACAATAGAAAGAGAAATAAAAGAAACCTCTAAAGGGGGGCCCATTTACGTTCCTACTCAGTATTACCAGTTAATGAAGAGTGCAAAGAAAACCTCCCCCGTTTATCAAGTAAAAGAATTTTCATACAACACGTTTATAAATTTTAACAGAAATATTGATTCAGAAACGTTTCTGTTTCTGAATCAATGAATGAATTTCTATTCATTGGCATTGTTTCTTTGCTCTATATATTCTGTGTTCATAAATCTTTCTGCATAGTGCCTCCCCAGCGTATTTTACAAGTTCTGCACATATTCCTTCTGTCCCTGCTGTTTTCTTGTTTTTAAGTTTGTATATTTTTTCTTTCACTTCTATATATTCTCCTCGTCAATTCTTCTTCTTTAAATTGTTTCTTATTATTATCTTCTTGTGTTATTGTTTCTCTTTCATCTTTTCTATACGTTTTCTGATATATTTCTTCGAAATACTTCTGCCATTTTACTGCTTCTATAAGTATATTAGCTGTTCGTTGTCGGTTACCTAGTTTTAAGGATTAGTACAATGGTTCTGAGTTGTGTCTTTTATTTTCTGTTTCTATTTCGTTCATAATTTCCTTTAGTTTTTGATTTTTTTCTTTGATCTTTTAGCATTGATCTTTGTTATTTTTGTCGTTCTTTTTTCATTCCTGTGCTTAACAATTTCAATTTTATTTTATTCTTTTCTTCCACTGCTAATTTGCACTCATCGTCAAATTAATTATTTCTTCTTTTATTTTGCATTTTGCCAACCATTTTCTCTCTTGCATTGTTTATAATTATTTGATTTTTTTCCACTGTTTGTCCAGTTGTTGTTCTTTAAACTGCAACTCTGTATTTACTTCTTGTACAAATCTTTCTCTTACTTCTTTTTATTTAAATTTATCTACGTCCCATTTTCTCTGTGCTTTTTGCCTTTAATTCTTCGTTGTTTTAACACGAAGTTGTTTTTACACAAAATAACATGAATGACTTCCTGGTCTCATCCATGTTATTTTGTGTATGTCTTTGTGTATATATCTAGTGCTACTTATGTCTATGTTTAATGCCTTTGCTAAATTACACAGTCTTTCTCCATTACTGTTTGTTGTGTCATGTATTGAGTTTGCACCTGTAACCTCTCTGAAGCAATTTGTTGCAATCTGGACATTGAAATCTCCTATAAGGATTAATATATCTTTTTCCGGGGTTTTTTCGGCGTTTTCCTCAAGTGTTTTATAGAACTGCTGTTTTGTCAAGTCATCACTGTTTTCTGTGGGTGGCATTTTCTTTTCGATTTTTCCATGTCTCTCGCATTTGCTTTTCTGAATTCCTGCAATATCTATCTTGTATTATTTTAACTGTGTCGCTAGTTCTTCCGTTTTTCCTGTTTCCAACAGCGTCCTCACGTTCCATGTTCCAATGTTTTTTCCCATTCCCTTAATTATATTTCTCTTTTTTGTATTTTTTTATTATTCTGAATATTCCTTGACTTATTTTCCTCTTTTTTGCATTGTTTGTTTCCTTTTCATCCATCCATTCTTGTTTTTCCAGTTTTTTGGATCATTTTTTATCTCTGTTAGTTTATTTTCTTTTGCATTTCATTTCAGCACCTTCTCATCCATTTCTAATTTCTGGTATGTGATTTTTACTTTTGCTTCTCTTCTTTTTGTGTTCCCAGCTCCTTATTTCTATTATACATAAACGCACATAAACGTTCTTAAATCATATCTTAAACGCACTTTTAATTTCTGTTTTCAGTTTAAGCTCTTTTTCCATAATTGTTTATATATCTTTTCTTAGTCTCCCTTTATCTTCTAGGTCTACCTCAATTCCTGATATGATTAATTTATTGCGTATTATTTCTTTAGCGATCTTTTCTAATCTATTTTCCGTAAGTGTTAATGTTTTTTTGAGTTCTTAGTTTTCTTTCTCCCATTTTTTTCTTTCCTTTCTACTTCTCTTTTTAAATTTTTTGTTTTTACTTTGTTTTGCTTAAGTTTCTGCTTTATACATACCAGTTTGTTTTTCATATTCTTGATTTTATTTTTAATCTCTGTTTTGCTTTCCAGAATATCTTCTTTAATTTCTTGCCTCATATGTCTCCGTATTGTACTGACGTTTTTTATGCACTTGTCTGGAGCTTTCTTATTTTTATGTTGCTTTTCTTTGTCCTCTTCAATCGAACTGTCGTTCCGGTTTGTGACTTTTTCCTTCATTTTTTATTTTCTTTGTTAATCATCTATTTGTATTGTTGCTTTTTTTCTAGACTAAAAATACTATTCTAATAATTCTCCTTCTAATAAATTTGGTTTTATCAAAATAAAGCCATAAAAACCTATTTTTATTTCACTTAAAATAAATACCAGAAGTATTAAATATATTTAATATTAAAAAGCAATATGTATGTGATCGTACGTGATGTTACGTCTTCCTCTGTACTATTGTGTATTTAAACCTATTGAACGTATATGGCATCAAGTGAAAGTAAAGATGGGGGCGGAACATAGTTTTCCTACCGTGAGTGCCTCTGTCATATCATATTAATCATATGTTTTTACTTTTATTTTTTCGAATAACTTTCTGATATTTTTAATCTAACCAGAACACTCACGTAGTTTTTGAATTTTGCAAGTATACGCTTTAGTAATTTATAATTGTTTTCATGGTATCTTAAACATTACTTGGCCTTTCGTTTTTAAAACTCTATAATTGTCAATAATAATCAAAGTGTGATTAGTAGTGTCTGGGGGATAGGAAGACATAGGGAGGATAGAAGACCTCGGAAGTCCTAAAGAAGACATCATAGAGGATGTCGAAAGGTCGGCGCATTGAAAATCGACGCGGTACAACCCGGAAGACTGGCTTAGAGTTTATTATTTATTCCTGTAATAATATTAATCTTAGTTCTGGGTTTAAGTTGGCTTCTTGGGAAGACTGGCTTCTTCTTCTTCATGTGCCCTGTCCGTTCCGAACGTTGGCAATCAACATGGCTACTCTGACTTTGTTTACGGCAGGTCTGAATAGTTCAGCAGATGACAATCCGAACCATTGCCGCAAGTTTTGGAGCCACGAGTGTCTTCTCCTCCCTGGACCCCTTCTGCCGTCTATTTTCCTTTGAACGGTCAGTTGTAGTACTCTATATTTATTATGTCTCATAACGTGACCCAAGTATTCCAACTTTCTTTTCTTTATACTTATTCCTACCTCTCTCTCTTTACCTATCCGGCGTAGTACCTCTTCGTTGGTCACGTGCTCAGTCCAGGATATACGTAATATACGTCGGTAAGCCCACATTTCGAAGGCCTCTATTTTTTTCATCAATGTTGCGGTCATTGTCCACGCCTCCATTCCATATAACAAAACCGGGAATACATAACATTTCAGAAGTCGAATTTTGAGAGGTAGGGTGAGGCTTTTAGAGGTGAAAATTTGCTTCATACTAGTGAACGATGCTCTTGCCTTTTCTACTCTTATACGTATTTCCTTCGCTTGATCTCAATTTGAGTTAACTGTTGTTCTCAAGTAGATGTACGAGTCCACTTGTTCAATTCTTTTATTGTCTAATATCAGTTGCTGTGGTGGTTGTTGGGTTTTGCTTACTAACATCCATTTGGTTTTTGTGATATTTAGTCTGAGTCCGTATTGTGCACTTGTTTTTTGTATCTTACTCATTAGGCAACTCAGTTCCTCCATGCTACTTGCTAGAATCACAGTGTCATCAGCATACCTTATGTTATTAATTATTTCTCCATTTATCTTTATGCCTTCTGTGCTTTCCTCCAGCGCTGTCTTAAATACTTCTTCTGAGTATATATTAAAGAGAATAGGAGACAAGATACAGCCCTGTCGTACCCCTTTCTTGATTTCAATTTTATTGGTCAATGTAGATCCTACTTTCACTTTAGCTGTTTGACCCCAATAGAGACTCTGCCATATTGTTATACGGCATGGAGACATGGACGTTGAACATATCTTCCATTAACAAGTTGGAAGCCTTCAAAATGTGGACCTTGCGAAGAATGTTCCGCATACCATGGACAGATAGGATGAGAAACGAGGAAGTCCTAAGAAGAGCAAATACTGAGAGAGAATTGCTCAGCTTAATCAAGGCACGAAAGATTGGATACCTGGGCCACATCCTGAGAGGGGAAAAATACGCAATCCCTCAACTAATTATCCAAGGAAAGATTGAGGGCAAGAGAGGAGTAGGTCGCAAACAAATGTCGCGGCTGCGAAATATAAAGAACTGGACAGGCGTAACTAACACTGGCGAACTTTTGCATGCCGCAAAAGACAGACGTCTGACCTTAAGATAATTCGCCAACGCACTATAGGTGCACGGCACCATAAGAAGAAGAAGTGACTAGCTATTGTTCGAATGTCTCTGTAGTCGACTCCGATCTTATGGAGAACTTCAATTATCTTTTCGTGCTTTACGTTATCGAATGCTTTTGCGTAGTCTATAAAGCATATGTACACGTCTTTGTTCATATCTCTGCAGCGCTGGATGAGTACCTGTAGACTAAAAAGTGCTTCTCTTGTCCCAAGAGAATTCCGAAACCCAAACTGCGAATCTCTAATGTTATCCTCGCATTTTTTGCTTATTCTGTTGTAAATAACCTTGGTGTATGCCTTCGAAATGTGGTTAGTTAGACTTATTATCCGATGTTGATCACAAGACTTTGCTTTTGGTTTTTTCGGTATGGCAACAAAAGTTGACTCTGAGTTTATAAGACTGGCTTAGAGTTTATTATTTATTCCTGTAATAGTATTAATCTTAGTTCTGGGTTTAATATATATATATATGTATATATATATATATATATATATATATATATATATATATATAAAATGTTTAAAATTTTTATTATGAACTGAAGAAATTTAAAAACTTTACTGTTAAATATAATCAATTATCTTTTAAAAGAAAAGTAATGAAACTCTAAGAAATAAAAGCAGCAATTAAGTTTATATCTCCAAAACAAGCACATTCTCCAAGAGTTTCATTTAACGTTTTAAAACAATAATCCCGGATACTAAACGCGCGTCTAGTGCATCTGTTGCTATACCGACTGCTTCTGCGGAAAACAAACATCAAAGAAGCCTTTTTACCGTTTTCCATGGAGACGCGGGCTTTGAATCCTCCGAAATGGTGAGAGTAATCGGCACTAAACCTCAGCTTCAGTCTGGAAGAGCGACTGACGTAACGTAACAGTTTCAGTTTGGCGCTCCAGTCGCCGCACAGCCGAGGAGTCGTTGCGGATGTGTTTTTGGAGTTTTCGGTCGACGACGAGGATGTATCATTCCAGGTAGTTTCGAAGATCTGGAGGTAGTCGTAACTGCATCTGAAAAAAATATTCTCTTTGAATGAAATACTATTAAGAAATAAAGAGTTTAAGTGTTTTACGCGAAACAAATAAATAGTATGACAAAGTTAAAATACTAAGTTTATTTTTGTTAAATATAAGATGTACATTTGAAATATGAACGAACTTAAGAGGCATACTTAATATCTGAAGGCTATAAATAATTTGTATAAGGGAATTTTAATGATAAATCATTTAAAATTTATTTATTAAAATTTTAAATATTTTAAATTTAATTTATCTTTACAGTAAAGTTGACATATTTTCAAATTCAATATCTGTATCTGCATACCTTCACAAATATTCGAGGTATTAGTGTTATTATAATTACCGCCCATGCATTCCTTGCAAAACATTAAACAGATTATTCACTGTTTACTACATCTAGAATTTTTGTTCTAATCTTTCATTCATTCACAAGCAACGCTGTAGCAAACTCTGGAGAGAACGTTGGTTAGTAGTAGGGCAGAGTGGTCCACAGCGAGACAATGCATTTTCTAAGGACATATTAACAGTGCTTTGCATGCTATCTCCATCATAAGGTTGTCTTATCACGTAGAGTCCATTAGCAAATCTTAGTCTGCGTTTTAGCTGGTAGTCTGATTTTTGCTCCCGAAAGTAATTATATTGTTCCTCACATCGATCGATTTTATTCGCTTGTGCATTGAGTTATTACTTTGATATTGATGGTAAGTGAAGCTTGGGTATTTTTACATGTAATTAAGTAGCGATATTATTTTTATTTTATCGAATTTAAAAAAAAACAATAATACACTTTACCCGTCTCACTATACCCCATCGAGGATGTTGGTTAGATAATACAAACTCATACTATTTGTTTTTTTTTTGTAGATTATGGCAAGGAATAGAAAAATGAAGACTTACATCGCTCCTTTTTCTGATAGACAAATGGAAGAAGCCGTGTAATTAGTCACAAAAGAAGGGTTTTTATTGCAAACAGCAGCAGGGGTATCATTTCAGACTTTAGCAAGGTAAATTGTAAAGGAAACGGAGATCGATTAGATTTCACATAAAAGATTATATTTCTTTAGTAAACAATAATCTTTCTATTTCAGATACGTAAAAAAAATTCAGGAATAACCCTGATACCGAAGTGAAAATGAGACCTTTCTATGAATTCCGCCACATTATGTCAAAAGAACAAGAATTTGAACTGAGAGAATACCTCGAAATGTGCTCAAAAATAAACAGACTATTGTCTACCAACTCTTGGATGTCGCGGTTTAGATTACGAAATGGTTCAAAAAAATAATATTCAGATTTCAAATAATTGGTCACAAAATAGAGCTGCTGGCTCAGAATGATGAGAGGATTTTTAAAACGATCACCTAACTTAAGCATCAGAGAACCAGAAGGATGTAGTCTCTCGCATACTACATCTTTCAATAAACATAATGTGTCAATTTTCTTTGATAAATTGCACAACGCCTTAAGCAGGCAGTAGATAAAACTGCGACTACAACTGTCCAGAAACCAAAAAAAGTGATCGCTTGTAAAGGAGTTAAACAAGTAAGTTAAATTACTAGTGCCCAAAGAAGGTCTTTAGTGAAGACCTGCTGCTTCATAAGTTCTCCAGGAAATACGATTCCACCGGCTATTATACCTCCCAGGGCTTAATTAAATCATATATGCTTCGTAATGCGCCAACTGGTAGTTTGGGACTGGAAACACCTTGGGTCTGGATGAACAGCGAGTTGTTTGTGAAAGTTATAAGTCATTTCATAGATCATAGAAATTCCTCAATCGAAAATCCAACATTTCTGTTGTTCGATAACAACGAAAGTCATCTTTCAATTAAATATGTGGATTTAGCCAAATCAAATGGAGAGACTATTTTAACCTTTCCGTTTCATTGCAGTAATAAACTACAACCATTAGATGTTAGCGTTTATTTTTCATTTAAGGCACACTGTAACAGAGCTGTCAACTCTTGACTCATGCACCCGGAGTTTCAATGACCATACACGATATACCTAAATATATTACGACTGTATTTCAGCATTCAATGACTCCGATTAATATAGCATCAGGATTCCCTAAATCAGGTATTTTTCCTTATGGTCGGAATGTTTTCGCAGAAGAAAATTTTCTTCCTAGTTCTGTTACAAATCGGCCTGAATAGTCAAGAGGTTCAGATTCTTGCACAAATGAAAAACATGGAGAAAAGGATCCTACTTCGTATCTTGATACTGTGATAACAACACTTAGTATTGACCATGATTCTGAAGCAACCGTTATGACAACATAATCGTTTTCTAGTCCTCAAGATTTTCGAGGATACTTCAAAGCTACTTTAAGAAAACAAGTGCAGAAAAGAAAACGCTGAAAAAAGTTTTATTCTAACAGACACTTCAGAAATAATTGAACTTCAAACGAAGAACGACGAAAAACGGAAAGCTACAGCTAAGACAGTATAAAACGATTTATCGAATCTGAAAGTAGTTCTTTAAGTAACCAAGCAAATTCCCTAAACAGCTCGTCTGAATATGATGCCAACCATAATGCTCCAATAACAGGATTCGCAGAACTGGATGGAAATGCAGTCAGTGATGAATATATTCTAGTAGTTCGCAAGCAAAAATTTAGTAAAATATTTTGTTGGCAAAATTTTGACCAATATTTCCGATAATTTTGAATATGAGATCAATTATCTGAGAAGAAAAAATAAATCGATCGAGTTCTTTTATCCAAACGTTCTTATCCAAACGTATCCAAAGTTGCTAGAGTTTTATCGCAAGACATAGTGATAATTTTACCTGTACCAGTGTTATATCAAAAAACATAGAGGCAAAATAATTGTGTTCAGTTCGAAGTTATTTTGGCGCACTACATGTGCAGTGAACGATGCCTTGTTGTGAACCACAACACAACGACAAAACGCCAAAAAGATTTTTTTTACACTTATGTTTTCAAGTTCAAATCTATTTCTGTTGTGTATTTTTGTAAAATAAAGGTCAATCTACAGGATTATTTGTTTGTTTTTAGTATATATAGAAAAATATGTAAAAAAAACTCGAATGACTAAAAACCGTCTTACTCTTTACTACTTTCCCCTACCTAAATGAAAATTTAAAAATTTTTATTTCCAGTGTTAAATTTTATTGTACATTATCAATCCATGTCTTCAGTTGTTTAGTAGTATTAACACCAGTCTTCCGGGTTGAACCGCGTCGATATCCATTTTGCCGAGCTTTCGACATCCTCTCTGATGTCTTCTTCAGGGCTTCCGAGGTCTCAGTCTCCCGAGCCCCCAGACACTACTACACTTACTAGTCACTTCTAGTTCACTCACTAGTTCACTACTACGACTGGGACCAGGGGACGGTTCATTTATACCGTCGATGGTGACATGGCCTAAGTGGGGGTTAGGGTGGGGATTGGCGCGAGAGTTGGCGCGAACATTTCCGACAGTGGGATTTTGATTCGAAGATGGAGGGGGCGATATTTTGTTTATGAGAGGTCTCCATGTAGAAGGTAACCGTATGGCGTCATCTCTTTTATTAATATTATTTATAATATTATAATATTATTTATTAATAAAAGAGATGACGCCATACGGTTACCTTCTACATGGAGACCTCTCATAAACAAAATATCGCCCCCTCCATCTTCGAATCAAAATCCCACTGTCGGAAATGTTCGCGCCAACTCTCGCGCCAATCCCCACCCTAACCCCCACCTAGGCCACGTCACCATCGACGGTATAAATGAACCGTCCCCTGGTCCCAGTCGTAGTAGTGAACTAGTGAGTGAACTAGAAGTGACTAGTGAGTGTAGTAGTGTCTGGGGGCTCGGGAGACTGAGACCTCGGAAGCCCTGAAGAAGACATCAGAGAGGATGTCGAAAGCTCGGCAAAATGGATATCGACGCGGTTCAACCCGGAAGGCTGGTGAGTTTAATATTAATTTTTATAATAATATTAATCTTAGCTCTAAGTTTAATATATATATATATATATATATATATATATATATATATATATATATATATATATATATATATATATATATATACAGTGGTACCTCGACATACGAGTGTAATTCGTTTCTAAATCTTGCTCGTATGTCAAAACAATTTTCCCCATTGAAATTAATTAGTTGTTTTTGTTAAGTGTCTTTAAATAAGAAAAATGTACTTAAAAGAAAAAACATTTATTTATAAGTTAGAAAAAATACATACACATTCTGTAAAAACATAAGAAAAAGTGAAGTGCTTACGGAAGCGTTTATTTTTCGTCAGTAGTCTTCGCTTTTTTCGTCACACTTTGCTCAATTTCATCTGCAGATCGTTTAAAAAAACTGTCCAAGGAGGTATGTTTCTTGCTCCCTTTCAGAATAATGCGGAAATGTGTTAGTGTATCGTGCATCGGTGTTGAACAACACCGATGCACGACCAGTTATAACTTTTTCGGGTGATTTATTCACGAACTCTGCAACTTTCTTTCACATTCCCAGGATCTCCTTTATATCTCTTGTAGAGACAACGTCTTCCAATTCTGGCTGCTCTTCAAAACTAATTTTTCGTTGAACCACCGCATGCTTCTGCGAATGTAGTTCATCTAACTCCTCGGTTGTCAGCTCCTGAGACCATTCCTCGACAAGTTCGTTCACATCTCTTTCATGCACCTCCAGTCCCCATAGATTTTCCAAGTGAAACAATCTCATCTACCACTGACACTTCGGATTCCAGTACTTCGCAAGCCCTTTTGTCTAGAGCCTCAGGCCACGGCTTCTTCCATGCAAAGGTTGAGGTCATTGTAACACCTAGCCAGGCCAGCTCAATAATTCTAAGGCATATTACTATATTAAAGTGGTCCTTTCAGAACTCTCGAAGGGTAAGGTTTGTGTACTCCGTCTTCTTGGTATACAACTTCTTAGAATTAGAAATCATTTGTTGATCCATGGGCTGCAACATAGGAGTGGTGTTCGCTGGTAGGTAGAGAATCTTTTTAAATTTGAACTCTTGGAGTAAATCATCTTCGAGATTTGGTGGGTGAGAAGGGGCATTATCCAGGACAAGAAAGATTTTCATGGGAAGGTTGTTTTGCTGTAGATATTTTTTAACAGAAGGGGCAAACACCAGGTTTATCCATTCTACAAAGAATTTCCTGGTGACTCAGTTTTTGGAATTGCCTCCACATAACTTGCAGTTTTTCTTTCAAAATCTTATGTGACTTAAGGGCTAGGGTACACTAGAAGAGGTTTGAAGTTACAGTCGCCACTCGCATTGGCGCATAGTAGTAGAGTTAATCTATCTTTCATAGGTTTGTCACCTGGCATCGTCTTCCCCTCTGCCGTTATGTAAGTCCTATTCGGCATCTTTTTCCAGAAAAGCCCTGTCTCGTTACAGTTGAAGACTTGCTGGGGGATTTGGCTTCTATCAGTTCAGAAAAAGTTTTGATGTAAACCTGAGCTGATTTTATCTTCTTCTTCCAACTTATGGTTGTAAACATAAATGTAATATTGTAATGTACAAAAAGCACAAAACGCGAACCCAAACTTCGAAACAACAATACTTCGAAAATAAGGGAAACAAGCAAAGCAGACAGACTGAGATCTATAGTAAAAATTTACACAGTGTAAATTACACCAACATCGAGAGTGCAATATGGTTAGTATTAGAATCCGATTTTTTGTCGGATTTAACTTCCAATGACCATTTAATTTGTCGGTCCAAGTAATAGTCACGTACAGACCAGTGATCTTTATGGCGAGGCTGTAAAGATCTATTACCAGTAAACCTACCTTTTATTTTTAAAGCAAATTAGAAGTAGTCAAATAAGAGATATACATTTGAATAAAAACCGATTCCTCATATCTCAAATCTTGCTCTCATCTCGAAATATATATATATATATATATATATATATATATATATATATATATATATATATATATATATATATATATTTATTTATATTAATATATATATATATATATATATGTATATATATATATATATATATATATATATATATATATATATATATATATATATTTTACACCTATTGACGATGATCATTAAATAGTTGCTGACTTATGGTATACGCAGGGCTGAGACATTTTACTAATTAATCATGGCAGGCAGGTATAAATAGAAGGTAAAGTGCAAAGCTGGATAAAATTCATCTCTCCATAAAGATTTTAATTATCCTTATAATTAGCAAGCTGAAAATAATATCATGGGTGAGGGCTTGTGGTGAACTGCATTCTCCTGAGTTGAAAATCGTGCGGTAGCTTTTTACAACTTTAATTAAAAGTTATGTTTGAACAGAAGTTTTGCACTTGGATGATTTATGCGCTATAATGGTAGTAATTATATTAATCATTGTAAAGTTTCACATGTGGAACTTTCGTAAAGTTTTGGTAAATGTTATTGTATATAATTTGTAATATATATTTTGTTAGGAACACAAGTTACCAATTTTAGGTCTACATGATAGTATGCGGTATTAGTACAATACGTTTTAATATAAATATTAAATGTTAAAAATATACAGAAAACTAATAAAAAAAGAATATTAGATAAACAGATGACAAAAAACTATAAAGCGCTTTAAGCACATTAAACAAATTCAGGAAGCCAAAATGAAAAATCTAATTTAAAATACTAAAGATATGAGACGCAAACAATCACACCATTTGAAAATTTCAAGAATAATAACATTAAAATTCAACAATAAAAATGGAAAATTAATTAATTTAGGTAACAAAAATCCGATTGTAGGGATAATACTCAAGTACTATTAAATTACAGTAGAATCTGCCTTATTCAAATTAAACCGGGCGGAGAGCATTTCGGATAACCAATGCTCGGTTAATCTTGTTGTCCCGTTCAAGCAACTACACAAAATGTGCTTTTCGGGTCAATAGGCCAATATATCCTAACCATGGTTTACGCCCCTTATTAAATACAATAGGTTAATGATACCAAACAAAATTTATTGACAAAAAGTTAACAAAAATGGGTAAATAAACAAAAATAATGGTTTTAAAGTAAATTAAACCTTATTATCTTATTAACAAAAAATACATCATT
This sequence comes from Diabrotica undecimpunctata, assembly GCF_040954645.1. Lineage (NCBI taxonomy): Eukaryota > Metazoa > Arthropoda > Insecta > Coleoptera > Chrysomelidae > Diabrotica > Diabrotica undecimpunctata. The sequence continues at coordinate 214,093 of NW_027311919.1, read as the reverse complement.
TGATTAATGATTTTTTTTCCTTTGTTAACCAGAAAAACCAAATTTTTTATAAAATTTAATTAGGTTTACAGCTGCAACAATAATAAAAGGAATAGGTTTATACATTTTTTATGATATAATTAATATGATATTATGATCATTTTATGATATTAAGATCAAATATTGATCTAACTATAATATTAAGAGCAAAATTTACACCGTGCTCGTTTAGCAGTCGGAGTTGGATTGTACATAGACCATTAGATTTTCCGTCTTGTCTACTTGCTTATACTCGTGTCCTTTTTATCATTCTTGTGAGTCTTTAGTTTTTGGTATATTTTTCCTGGAAGTGATAAGTGGCTTTGGCATCGTTTTTCCCAATTCTTTAAGAAAAATTTGTTGTTTTGTCAGCTTGTTGGTATTCCATGGGAAATTTATTTTATTATTTTTTTTATTTTAAAATAAAGTCGCATCCACCCAATGGATCTATATGTATGAGTTAATTCATATAATGACATTTTTTTTATTTAAAAAGGGCTTTGTAGGGTGTGTTTATTTTTGATACATGCAGTTCACCTAGACGACTTTTCATAATGTCATTACCCATAGCCTATATGTATTGAAATTGATACACATTATTTATGAAACTTTATTACGAAAAAACATAAGCAAACATCTAAACAAATTATTTTAAATATACATTATGTGTTTAAAAAAAACAAATGTTACAAATAAATTTTTGTTCTCTACATTCAGTGCCAGTACACCTAGTGTTGCACTGTTTGGAATTCTTAAATGCATGTGCGCGACCAAAGGATTTTGCCAGGGTGGTGTAACATATAACACATCGTCCTCTTTTGTCATATTCTTCCAGTCTATGGTGTGTTTGTTGAGGGTTTGTAACATTATTGTCTTTGCAAATGGCAGTCACTAATTCTTCGCGAAATTGTGTTACATCCATTTTTTTGTTCAAAGCTTTGTTGTACAGAATTAAAGCATTCACTACGGCTGTATTTGTTAATAACTCTACTCCCACTTTCCGGTACCATTTTATAGAACGTCTGATGGGATTACTGTAGGAAGCTTTTTGATCAGAGACGTCAATATAAGATTTAACAGAATTATATTCTACTATTGTAGACGGTTTTCTTTTTATTCCTGATTTTATACGAACGTCGACCATTTCTGGACAAGATTTTGTAGTCAAAAATATTACCTTTCTTTTGTCGATCCATTTTCCTACAATAAATTTTATGTTGCTCTGTAGCGCCATCATATCTCCTTTATTTAGCTTTGCTTCAAACACTGACTTAGGATTGTATTTCCTATTTTTACGAAGTGTTCCAACTAGATGAATATTGTTATCATTTAGTTCGTGTGCCAAATTGACACTAGTGTAAAAATTGTCTGTAACCAAAGTTTTTCCTGAGTATAGAAAAGGTTGCATTAATTCCATGACCACTAGGGATGCTAGTGATTGTTCCTTTGGTCTTTTTTGCTTTCCGCCATACATTTTTGCGTGATATGTGTAGCCGCCTTTTCCGCAGAGTTTGAAAACTTTTACTCCATATTTATTACGTTTGCCAGGTATGTACTGTAAAAATGACAAACGTCCTCTAAAAGGAATCATCGATTCATCAATGCAAACGTATTTGCCTGGTACCAAAGCAGATTGAACACTTCTATTGAACATCTGCAACAATGGTTCAACTTTAAACAATCTGCTTCCTTCAGGACAAGCTTTATTATCTGAAAAATGGAAGCAAGCAAGAAGAGCCTCAAATCTACACCTCGACATGTTTGTCGTTTTGTATATTGAGCAATGATGGATAAAATTAGTGCTCCAGTAATTTCGTAGTCGTGGTTTTGTATTCAAACTCATCCATATCAAAATTCCCAAAAATTTTAATATTTCTTCTCTGTTAGTATCATTCCAGTTAGTGAGATATGAATTTGTCTTAACGTTTTCACGATTTATAGCATCAATAATTTTTTGTTCGGCATATCGATTTGTTTCCTGCAATAAAATATCGAGTATCTCGTCTGTTAGGAGTAGTCTATAAAATGTTACAGGTGTATCATTTTCCCTACTTTCTACAACTGTACCAAAAGAAGTATTTTCATGTATAACGTCGAATGTATCCAAATTTCCATCAACATTGTTCCATATAACATTTGCCTGTAAATTCCCTATATGAGGATTTACCATATCTATACTATTTAGATCTTCAATTTCAGATTCACTTTCGCTTATTTGCAAATTTAACTGTTCATCTTGAATTCTAGGTTGACTTGTAACATTATCATCCTAAAATATTTCAAAATTAGATATAACATTTGAAATTTATAAGTAACTATAAACTTATCTTAAATGTTTCCACTTTCTGCCGTTTTGTTTGTGGTTCACAATCTGAAGAGTATTCACTGCTATCGGAATTATCAGTGTATAATGGATCTACATCTAAGTCATCAAATTCACAATCACTTATTTTCAGCCAGATGCTCAAGTTCGTGTAAAGGAAGGTATCTCTTGTTATTTTTAGACATTGTACATAAACAAACCTGACTACAATAAAGGTTTAACAGTAACTGGTATGCCACTCGACGATTTTGTGTTGTAAAATTTTTTAATTAATATATTAAATTAATTTTAATTCCTTTTACCCATGTGGATGATACGTTGATGGTCATGTTTACGATCAGAAATTTTTATTGGAAAACTACCGGAATATGACTGAAGAATCTACCTATTAGTATTTATTCAAAGACGCCGGTCTGGCGAATCCTTAGCTAATCCTCTTTTTCATAAATGCGGTAATTGTCATCGAACGCCCGTTGTAATGTTTTTGGGGAAAAACCTAATCTAGGAGATTTGATATTCCATCACGTTTGTAGGTAGAAGTATACCGTTATGTTCAATGTTAATTAGAACAATCGGTAAGATAGTTTCGAAACAAATTCAGATTTCTGCTTTAATCTGGAGCCTTCTAAAAATTGCAAGACATGACCAGACGATGATAAAGGTGTTAAAGAAGACATGGGGAATCTAAAATTTGCATTCCACGACATGTCTATTCATCTAGGCAGAAATCCTAACGAATTTGTTTCTCGTACTCATACAGAGTAGATCCGAAGAAAATGAAAAAGACAGAAAAGATTTTATTTCACGTTCAAAGCGTCTATGTATCTATTGATACGTATTTCGCTTTAATAAAGCTCATCAGAATAGTTATTCATAGCCGTTCTTAACGTGAAAAATAAAATTCTCTGTCTTATTAGAAGTAACAATAACATGACTTCGTTATGGACGCAATAGCGACATCTGATAGAAAAATCGGTAAGATAGTTTCGAAACAAATTCAGATTTCTGCTTTAATCTGGAGCCTTCTAAAAATTGCAAGACATGACCAGACGATGATAAAGGTGTTAAAGAAGACATGGGGAATCTAAAATTTGCATTCCACGACATGTCTATTCATCTAGGCAGAAATCCTAACGAATTTGTTTCTCGTACTCATACAGAGTAGATCCGAAGAAAATGAAAAAGACAGAAAAGATTTTATTTCACGTTCAAAGCGTCTATGTATCTATTGATACGTATTTCGCTTTAATAAAGCTCATCAGAATAGTTATTCATAGCCGTTCTTAACGTGAAAAATAAAATTCTCTGTCTTATTAGAAGTAACAATAACATGACTTCGTTATGGACGCAATAGCGACATCTGATAGAAAAATCGGTAAGATAGTTTCGAAACAAATTCAGATTTCTGCTTTAATCTGGAGCCTTCTAAAAATTGCAAGACATGACCAGACGATGATAAAGGTGTTGATGAAACAAATTCGTTAGGATTTCTGCCTAGATGAATAGACATGTCGTGGAATGCAAATTTTAGATTCCCCATGTCTTCTTTAACACCTTTATCATCGTCTGGTCATGTCTTGCAATTTTTAGAAGGCTCCAGATTAAAGCAGAAATCTGAATTTGTTTCGAAACTATCTTACCGATTTTTCTATCAGATGTCGCTATTGCGTCCATAACGAAGTCATGTTATTGTTACTTCTAATAAGACAGAGAATTTTATTTTTCACGTTAAGAACGGCTATGAATAACTATTCTGATGAGCTTCATTAAAGCGAAATACGTATCAATAGATACATAGACGCTTTGAACGTGAAATAAAATCTTTTCTGTCTTTTTCATTTTCTTCGGATCTACTCTGTATGAGTACGAGAAACAAATTCGTTAGGATTTCTGCCTAGATGAATAGACATGTCGTGGAATGCAAATTTTAGATTCCCCATGTCTTCTTTAACACCTTTATCATCGTCTGGTCATGTCTTGCAATTTTTAGAAGGCTCCAGATTAAAGCAGAAATCTGAATTTGTTTCGAAACTATCTTACCGATTTTTCTATCAGATGTCGCTATTGCGTCCATAACGAAGTCATGTTATTGTTACTTCTAATAAGACAGAGAATTTTATTTTTCACGTTAAGAACGGCTATGAATAACTATTCTGATGAGCTTTATTAAAGCGAAATACGTATCAATAGATACATAGACGCTTTGAACGTGAAATAAAATCTTTTCTGTCTTTTTCATTTTCTTCGGATCTACTCTGTATGAGTACGAGAAACAAATTCGTTAGGATTTCTGCCTAGATGAATAGACATGTCGTGGAATGCAAATTTTAGATTCCCCATGTCTTCTTTAACACCTTTATCATCGTCTGGTCATGTCTTGCAATTTTTAGAAGGCTCCAGATTAAAGCAGAAATCTGAATTTGTTTCGAAACTATCTTACCGATTTTTCTATCAGATGTCGCTATTGCGTCCATAACGAAGTCATGTTATTGTTACTTCTAATAAGACAGAGAATTTTATTTTTCACGTTAAGAACGGCTATGAATAACTATTCTGATGAGCTTCATTAAAGCGAAATACGTATCAATAGATACATAGACGCTTTGAACGTGAAATAAAATCTTTTCTGTCTTTTTCATTTTCTTCGGATCTACTCTGTATGAGTACGAGAAACAAATTCGTTAGGATTTCTGCCTAGATGAATAGACATGTCGTGGAATGCAAATTTTAGATTCCCCATGTCTTCTTTAACACCTTTATCATCGTCTGGTCATGTCTTGCAATTTTTAGAAGGCTCCAGATTAAAGCAGAAATCTGAATTTGTTTCGAAACTATCTTACCGATTTTTCTATCAGATGTCGCTATTGCGTCCATAACGAAGTCATGTTATTGTTACTTCTAATAAGACAGAGAATTTTATTTTTCACGTTAAGAACGGCTATGAATAACTATTCTGATGAGCTTTATTAAAGCGAAATACGTATCAATAGATACATAGACGCTTTGAACGTGAAATAAAATCTTTTCTGTCTTTTTCATTTTCTTCGGATCTACTCTGTATGAGTACGAGAAACAAATTCGTTAGGATTTCTGCCTAGATGAATAGACATGTCGTGGAATGCAAATTTTAGATTCCCCATGTCTTCTTTAACACCTTTATCATCGTCTGGTCATGTCTTGCAATTTTTAGAAGGCTCCAGATTAAAGCAGAAATCTGAATTTGTTTCGAAACTATCTTACCGATTTTTCTATCAGATGTCGCTATTGCGTCCATAACGAAGTCATGTTATTGTTACTTCTAATAAGACAGAGAATTTTATTTTTCACGTTAAGAACGGCTATGAATAACTATTCTGATGAGCTTTATTAAAGCGAAATACGTATCAATAGATACATAGACGCTTTGAACGTGAAATAAAATCTTTTCTGTCTTTTTCATTTTCTTCGGATCTACTCTGTATGAGTACGAGAAACAAATTCGTTAGGATTTCTGCCTAGATGAATAGACATGTCGTGGAATGCAAATTTTAGATTCCCCATGTCTTCTTTAACACCTTTATCATCGTCTGGTCATGTCTTGCAATTTTTAGAAGGCTCCAGATTAAAGCAGAAATCTGAATTTGTTTCGAAACTATCTTACCGATTTTTCTATCAGATGTCGCTATTGCGTCCATAACGAAGTCATGTTATTGTTACTTCTAATAAGACAGAGAATTTTATTTTTCACGTTAAGAACGGCTATGAATAACTATTCTGATGAGCTTTATTAAAGCGAAATACGTATCAATAGATACATAGACGCTTTGAACGTGAAATAAAATCTTTTCTGTCTTTTTCATTTTCAGTTAATTAGAACCTTATCTTCTTAGAAATAGATACAGGCTGGCCTATCATTTTTGGGGGGAAGATACTCTCACCTTTTCTTGGGTAGCTTGGTAAAATTTTAGAGGAACCAAGTTACTTATCGGTGGGCATTCGTCGAGTTAAGACGCTTAGTTCACATTATCGTATCTGCTACCTTACCGTCTCTGTGCATTTTTTTTATAAGTGTGTATACACTTGTTTATTAGAGTTTTTTTTATCTTACACTATATTAGATTAAGTATAGTTGTAAAGCACCTTTAAGGGTAATTAAATTCAGTGTTTAATACAAGTACAGTATTAACTTCAGTGAATTAAAGCAGCAGTCGCCAGGAATTACTGTAAGTTGACATAATCTTAATATCTCCACCTATGTGGGCAAGTAACATGGTATAGCATCATATCATCTTCCATTATCTGGACGTATCCAACGATCATACATGTCATCAAATGTAGTTGAGAGTAGCTACTGAATTTTGCAGTCAATTAAAGAACATTTGATATACTTTTTTTTTGTTACGAACCAAATAATCGACTTAACCAAGTGCGGTTTGGTTAAATTTTTATGTTTTCACTTCAGTAACCCATTTTGTATTTTTGTAAATTTAGATTTTATTAATTTTTGTTATCTTTGGTTTTTGCTATAATTTTTTATTCATTTTTTTTGCTGTAATATTTTGAGATACGCCAAAACTTTATTTGTGCATGCTTGTGTTATACTTATATCTTTGTAAAGATATTCTCTAATTATATTTCTGCCTATTTTTATATGTATACCACCATTTTATAGTTGTTGGTGTATTTTTATTACTTGTGTTGCATTCAGCAGCGTCATAATTCTATTGTTGTTTAATATATTGTTATTGTTTCATGTATGTATTTTATTTGTCGACTCCTAACAAAGTTCCCTGATATATTTGCTTTTTACCTTTAAATATATCTATACCTGTGACCAGTAGAAAGATCAGGCTAATTAAGTTTCGTAGGTAAGTATATGTAATATCTTATATATTTATTTTTTGTTTATGTAGAGTGTTGAAAAAATTTATTCAATAACTAACTGTTTCTTTTCTTGGGTTTGATTTTTGAACCTAAATATCTTTCCTTACCTCTTCTCTTTTCTAAGGTTTCTTAATTTTCTCCTTAAACCCCAAAAAATTAAGTGGCGCCCTGTTCCCTATCTTATCTTTGGTAATTTTACCCATCTATCTTTTTGTTCATTTCTGTATCTTTTCCAATATCTCCTATCGTATCTTTACTTATTTCGTCCGTTGGACCCATTCCTAGTTCCAAAAGCTAGTTTTAAACCCACGACTCGCTCTCCACCAACCATCTGGCTGCCGTCCGCAGTGTCTCCATTGGTGACCTTTCTAGCACCATCCAAAAAAAGGTTTCCGAGGTTACAGTGTCTCCAAATTTTATCTACAATGTTGCCGATTTTAGTATGCTAGGATTACCGAACTAACATTGAAAATTGGTTACCACAGCCTAAATGAATGATAATACATTACAACTGCGTTCGGACCACATACACAGTCGCTTGCATGCATTCTACTCTTGTGTATCAAATTCATACACATAGGCTCAGGGAGAGTACCTGTTGTGTATTATATATGATACACATAGGAGTCAAAGTGTTAAATCTCTATTTTGACTTGCATAACTGATAAATTTAAATCTATATTATAAACTGTTTGTTCATGTTTGAATTTGACACAATTGATGATATGTTTTACTGTTAAGTTGTATTGCAGTGCTCGCATATTGATGGGTTACCTTTTAAAAATAGATAAGAGTGTAGGTAAGTCTAGATGGCCTAATCGTAATCGGTTAACTACACCCTCTTCAGGGTAATTTCTGTAAAAAAGTTTAGTCTCTGTAACTGTGCCTTTAATTTGTCGTAGTTTAGACGTTGATGTTTACCATTCGTTATGCGAAACTTCCAAGATTTTTGCTTTAATAGAAAGTTTTTAAATCTTCCGATACGCACTTTAATATTATTTCCGAGTTCGCACTAAAAACTGCACTACGCTTACTTAACCTTCCACTATACAGTGGAACTGGACAGTGCGCGTTTGATTGAAATATAGAATTTCTCGCATATCTTAGTCTTCATCCACTTGGCTGCTTTATATTAGCATTGATTGATTTGGGTTATTTAATCAACGATATTAGTCTAGACTGAGAAGTTAGTACGTTAATTCGTTTCCAAATTAAAAGCAAATGCGGATTGAGAGTCCCCGCGCATGTACTGGTGTAACTGACATTTGTATATTTATTGGAGTATTTAATTAACAAAAGGTGAGATCATATTTTTTTCAACTTATATTATTCTCGTTAATATGTGAGCATATATTTTCATAATATTTATATGTAAATTAATCTTTTTTCTGTATAATCTTACAATCAAAATCAGCTATTTTTATAAACAAATAAACTTTGCAAATAATGAAAAGGTAACGCAATTTTTGACTAAATTCTAAGACTAACTATTTTTTACAGATGGTGTAAAAAAAGACGTACCATCAAAGATTGTTAAAACCAGATCTGTAAATTTATTGAAACATTCACCTGGAGTGAAAAGTTCAAATAAAATATTGAATCCACTTGAAATTTGGAAATACTTTTTTTAATACAGATATGTTAAAAATTATTGTCGAATATACAAATCAGCTAATGAGTATTGCTCCAACTGTAGCTAATTATCCTCGTGAAAGAGATACATTACCTAGGGATATGTACGAGCTTCAAACACTCCTTGGATTGTTAGACGAGATTTAGATGAGATTGTTAGACTTAGATTTTAAGACGCCGCTTAGCCGGCGTCTTAAAATCAAGTCGCTTAAATTTACGAGACTTATAAAATACCAAGGAACAGGAGTGGATTTATTTCAAATTGTGATATCTCTAAACAGGTTTTAATTTCTTTTACAATACTTTAGATTCGACAATTCTGAAACTTGCGAAGAACGCAAGAAGCTGGATAAGTTAGCACCCATACGGAAAATATTTGATGCCTTCCTTACCAACTGCAAAACTGCTTACAGTCCTTTTTATTTGGTAACAGTGGATAAGAAACTGGAAGCGTTTCGAGGACGTTGCTCATTAAGGCAATACATTCCAAATAAACCCAGTAAATATGGGATTAAAATTTTCGACCTAGTTGATGTCAAGTGTCATTACTTTACTTCAAATCTTAAAGTCTATGTATAATAGCAACCTGATGGTCCCTACGCTGTCGGCTATGTCTATCAATTTACTAGAGTCGTTGGATGCGAAAAAACCGATGTTAATTGGTACAATTCTTTAAAACAAAGCAGATTTACCACCTGGGTTTGTCAATCCCCCAAATTTGCGGTTAGTTAACAGTAGTTTATTTGACTTTCGACAAAATGCCACTCTTGTGTCCTACAAACCCAAGCAAAATAAAAACGTCCTACTGTTATTCAGTCTTCATTATGATCATAAAATAGATGAAGTAACAGGTAAACCCGAAATCATAATGGATTAAAACAATACTAAAGGTGGTGTTGATACCGTGGACAAGCTGTGCGCTGCCTATAACACTACAAGAAATACCAGGAGATGGCCAATGGTAGTTTTCTATTCGATGTTAAATATTGCAGGTATTAATGCAAATGTCATTTTTCATTACAAAATTTTTTGTTTTCAAAAAGTTTAGCTAGACAACTAGTTGGTTCTCACCTTCGGGCACGTGCTACTCTTTCTTGTTTTCCATCATTAATGATATTAAGAATTACAGAAATGGTTGAATCTAAAGATCCACTTCCGCCTTCAGCTGGTAATATTGGCCAACAATGGGGACGCTGCAGTTACTGCGACAGAAAAAAGAATTGTCCTACCAAGTATTTATGTCTTCATCATCATCATTGGTGCTACAGCCCTATAAAAGACCAAGACAAAGACCTAGACCTTCCCAAGTCTATTACGCCTGTCAGTTCTATCCATTGCCAACTGTTGCCAGTTTGCTGCGCCTATTTGTCTACCATCCTCATCTACACCATGCCTCCATCTGAGTTTTGGTCTACCTCTATTTCTACTTCCCACAGGTTATGACATAAGGATTCTTCTAGGAGGGTTATTCTGCTGTGATCTTGCCAGATGTCCTGCCCATCTTAGTCTTCCTATTTTTATAAAGGATACTACGTCTTTACCACCAAATATATGTTTATATCTGTGATATATCTCGTAGTTGTACCTCCTTCTCCAAACACCATTTTCACAGATGCCACCAAATATTCTTCTCAGGATCCTTCGTTCAAATATAAGCAGGAGATTTTCATCTGCCTTGGAAATGGTCCATGTCTCCGACCCATATGTCAACACTGGTTGTATAAGGGTTTTGTATATGGTTATTTTTGTTTTTTGGCTTAAGTTTCTATTTCTCATATGTCTACTCAGTCCAAAATAGCATTTGTTTGCTAGGATTATTCTTCGCTTGATTTCTTCCGTCATGACGTTCTCCTTGGTGATCAGGGAGCCTAAGTATGTGAATTTGTCCACCACTTCAAAGGTAGAATTATCAACCGTGAATTGGTGGCCGATGTTTCTGGCTCTATTGTTGGGTGTTGATGCCATTATCTTAGTATTTATCAGTATTTATGTCTTAAATGTGGAAAATATATGTGTTTACAATATTGCAAAAATATTTGTAATGAATGTGTATAACATGCAAAATAATTAAAAAATAAGTGTTTGCAATAATAGTTCATTTTATTTTATCAGTAGAATTAATTAATACTTGCTATTTCAATATGAGGACTCACATTCCACCGCGTGTACTGACGCAACTTTTTGAGGCGCGTGTACTGAAGGGTTAAGTCTGCCTCTTCAGTTCAGGGAATGCCCACATTGAAGGGAATCCATATGAAGTCAACTGTTCTACCTTTTTCTTGACATATGTAAAGTTCTGATTTGATCATTTGGTCATTTAGGTGTTTAGGATATACTCGTTGAATTGAAAAAAATTTAGAACTAAGAGAATCAAAAGGAATCACCGCTTTAACGATATTGGTCATCGATCATTAAGAGAAAATAGCGAATAATTTGGCTGTGTATATGCTACAGTGGGGAGATATTTAAAATAGATGTTTACTCGAATTGATTACAAAATTGACACCAACTAGATTACTAGATTTTAAAATATCTGTAAATATTTTAGAGAAATTTTCATAAAATTGGAGCACTTTTGACAAAATAGTTTTTATTACTGAGGGATTTATTTTTGACTTATTGTATTTGCTCAAATATACTTTACATTGTGAAATATTGATTGATTAAAAGGTTTGAGGATCGACTATGTTTAGATCTAACATATCGGGAAAATCAAAGTTTAATTTCTTATAAGTGTTTTAGTGTGTTTTTTTAGTTTATCATTAGAATTAAAAAGTTCGCTATATTTATATGTGAAGTGTTACTGTAAATAGGTTTTTATGGATTACAGTATACACAAGATAAATGTGTTAGTGTCAGTTGAATTGGTCTGTAGTAAAGGGATGTCACACCAAGTTCAGCGTATATGCTCTTAATAGGTGTACTTTTAAATGCTCGTAGGACGATTCATAGACCAATATTATAAATTGAAAGAAATCCTCCTAGAACCCATCATGAATTTAGAAAAGCCTCTAGAATAAAATGGGAGAATCTGCCACAGGAAATCTTTGATCGACTTGTTAGTAGTATTAGAGTTCGAATCTAGGCTTTCATCGATGGCCGTGGTGAAAATACACGATATTAAAATTGTTAAATACAGTTTAATTAGAAATATTTTTTTTAGTTTTTAGTTTTTTTTAAACAGCATCTCTTTTAAAACAAAAAATATCTGTCAATGTTATAATTAAAAAAAATTAAATAGTTAATACACTCTGGGCCAAAATTAACCGGCCACCTTAAAAATGAGTAATTTTTGATGTCTTATATCTCCCAAACCTGTTGTCCGATTTAAGTGATTGTTTTAATATGTTATAGCCTTATTCCTTAACAATACCGTTATAATAACATGGTTGCTAAATAGGTAAATTTTCATTGTATACCGGGTGTACGAATTAAACTGTGTTTCTTTCTTAAAGTTTGCATCACCCTGTGGAATATTCTAGCATTTATAAAATATTGAAATTAAAACCTAACTATATCCTCATGTTTCCTCAATATTTTGTTTTTTGATTTATTCGCTTATGTTGGATAATACAAAATTAGGTAGTTTAACAACTAGCCACGTTTTTCATCAATACAGACGATTTAACTCACCAGCATAATTAACCCTACCATCTTTATTATTGTTTTGTTTACATTACCTGTGACAGTTTGTTTCCTAAATTTGTGTCATCGAAGGATATTTCACATATAGTCGTTGTACGACATTGTTGCAAATCTGCTTCCGTGTAAATAACAATTCTTGAACAATTTTTAAATAAAATTAAATTTGTAATTAAAATTAACAATTAAAATTATAATTTTCCATCATTGTGAGCTAATATTGTTTAAGTCGAAATTTTGGTGCTTATTAATTGTTTGTGATTTTAAAAATACCGATGCTGATACTGATGCTGCTAGGGCAGTGGCTTTAGTTGATTCTGGTTACAGTCAACGTCATATCGCTAGTACATACTCGATGTACCCAGAACTACGGTTCGTACAACCGCAGGCTAGGTCAAGGCCGAAAACGATGCACTTCAGTTCGAGATGACTGCTTTATTTTCACTAAAGTATTGAGAAATCGCTTTTGCACCGCTCCTGAAGCTCGTAGGTGTCTTCTTGAGGTGATAAACGTTAGTGTGAGTAGACAAACGATTAGAAGAAACTGTCAGAAATAAACTTGAGGGCTTTTCGACCAGCTCGCGCACCACAACTGCTCCCACAATACCGTAGCGCTAGACTTCATTTTGCACAAGAATATGCTAACTGGACTATGGCGGAATGGAAGAATATACTATTCTCAGATGAGAGCAGAATAGCTCTAAAAGGTCCAGGTAGACGCCAACGTGTCTATAGGCGTCAAAATAAAAGGTTTGCTGCATGCGCTATAACCGAAACAGTGGCTTACCGAGGAGGGTTAATAATGATTAAGGGAGGTATTTCTTACAAAGCGTGTACTGATCTTGTTGTGTTCGGTAGAGGCAGTGTGAATACCCAAGTATAGGTGCAAGAAGTTCTCCAAGACCATGTCATGCCTTTTGCAACATTCATTGGTGATACCTTCAGACTAATGCATGACCACGCACGTTGCCATACAACAATATATACCCATGAGTACCTTAATGAGGTCAGGGTTTAAGTTCTACCATGGCCAGCACACAGTCCCGATCTTAACCTAATTGAGCATATCTGGGACAACCTCAAAAGACGGGTAAGAGCAAGAGTACCAGCCCCTGCATCCTTTGAAGAGCTGACGACAGCTGTGATACAGGACTGGCACAATATCCCCCAATCTGATATCCAGGATATCATTAATAATGATATTATTACCTGAATATAATAACCCATTATTAATACCCAATTTTTTTCAATTAGACTTTGATTTCCAAAATATTGTTAATTTGAATTTTCTTTGAAGATTTTATTCATTGGATTTTTACTGTAACAAATACCTTTTTTTCAAAAAGATTATTTTTTCTTTTTCGCGGAGATAAAAATTGATAACAAACATGTCTAGTTACAAAATGTTGAGAAAGCATGAGGCTATAGTTACGATTTAATTTTAGTATTCTGCAAATGCTAGAATATTCCACAGGGTGATGCAAACTTTAAGAAAAAAACACAGTTTGATTCGTACACCCGGTATACAATGAACATTTACCTGTTTAGCAACAATATTATTTTAAAGATATTGCTAATGAATAAGGCTATTAACATATTAAAAAAAAATCACTCAAATCGGACAACAGGTTTAGGAGATATAAGAAATCAAAAATTACCCATTTTTAAGGTGGCCGGTTAATTTTGGCCCGGAGTGTAATAGCGAAAATTTTCGGTAATCCATAGCTATTGAAACTATCTGTATTTAGGATTCACAGTACCCGAGTTATTATTTTTCAATTCTCCACCCACACGGTATATTGTAGAAGGTCCTAGAACTAATTTTATGCAAGATAGGATTCCTCAAAGTTTTCTAATGTTAACGAATTTTGCTATAAGCCTATTTTTTAATTTTTTCAAAACTTTTTTTCTTGTAAATTTAGGTATATGCTTTACTAAAAATATCAAAGAAAGCTTATTTTACGTACTTTAAAATAGTCTATTGTAAAATATTCTAGGCCTAACGGTAGTCGGTAATCCAGATAATGGTTCGTCAAAATGTGCTGCTTGCAAGATTTTCACTAAATTTTACGGATATTTTTTTAATTTTTAGTTATAACTTATTTCCTTGTAGATTTATGTATATAAAAATCGTTGCAAGTATCACATTTTGACGAACCATATGTTGGTTACTCTTGATCCAAGAATATTGTACAATATCCCATTGTAAAGAATAGAAAATAAGCCTTTTTTTATTTACTGACGCATATATCTACATAAATGAATGAGAAAAAATTTAAAAGAAATTTAAAAATAGTTGAAAAGCAAAAATCGGTAAAAGTAGAAAATTTGGAAGAACAGCATCTTATTTAAATTTAGTCGCCGTACCTTCTACTATCGACCATTTTAAAGGTAATTGATTTTTCTTTATATCAAATGTACCATAATATATAACTAAAAGTGCAGAGAAAAAAAGTTATGGAACAATGTTTGAGAAAAAAAAAAGGACAAATGGCCCAAAAAGTGTGAGTGTGTGGTGTGGTGTGAGTGCCAAACTTTGGAAAATCGTATCCCGGTTGCTGTAAATTCGAAAGACTTTTACCAAATTTCGTTTTGAAAAGAGAGGATAAACGTTTTTTTTTACAACAATGCGTATAACTACACCTCCGCAAAAAAGGAATGGGTCAAAGAAGAAAATTCGCGTGTTTTCGTGTTTTTTTTTTTTGTTTGTTTTTTGAACATATTTTTGTCAAAAAAAATTATTTTACACTTTTTTTTACAAATGTGACGATAGGCAATTTAATTTAAAACAACTTTTTTGTAAACGTATATGTACGAAGAGGGCATAAAAATCACCCAAATGCACCCTAGTGTATAGGGACTATTTCACATCTTACTCAAAAACGCACGCCTTTGAATGGCAGTACTCCACGGTTTTTTCATATTTGAGGGTCCATTCACCACATGAAACCATAAAACCCTTTTAACGTTGTAGTTCCTTTCTTAAGTACATAATAAATAGCCAATTAGGAAATAAAGTGAAAATAGTAATGTTAGTCACCAAAAATCTGTAGTGGATAAGCATCTTAAGAAGAATAATTGATTATCATGGATGTCACATAACTTACTTTTTTGTCATTTTTAAATTATGCGTTTTTACGATATCTTTAGCTGTTTATTACATATTTTAGTTAATTTTAAAATATTAATTATTTTTCATTTAAATATGAAAATTAATTTATAAAAATTCTGTCATTATCTTTCGCAGTCCTCAGTTGTGTTCTAATCGGACTTTTAGTGTTAAATTGTTGTGATAATTATTAATATAATGCTCGTAATTAATACTTTTTTATAGTAGTAGTTCCCACCACTGACGATATAATAGCTTTTCAGTTAACTCATTTATTTTGCTCAAAGTCCCAGACTGATTTAATTAGTTTTTGTGGCACTTCTGGAGTAGTTTCTTGAAATGCTTAAGTTCAGTAGTTTAGTTATATGCAAAGTTTTGCCTCTTGACTTGCCTTTAATTAATAAGCTAATGCACAAATGATAATAGACAAATAAGACCATGCAAAGTTTGCAACAAAGAAACGTTTTGGTTTATTAATGTATTCATCAACACACTAAAAAGCCAAAAATTATTTTAAAGTGGATTATAAAATTAAGCGTTTTTGTTATACATATTCTGTTGTAATTTTAGACAGTTTATTCCAGAAATAAGTTTGACCATGCACTAATTTTAACAGGAAAAAATTCAATATTGAATTACAACAATACGTAACGTACGGTTGTACGTTATTCAACGTACAACCAAGAAAGAGTATAATTATTCTAGACTTTGTAGACTTAAGATTTCAAAGAGGTCTCTGAACTCGCAAACCTTACCATACTACTATCTAAAAGAACTTTTGAGAACATTAATAAATTAAACAAATTTTGTTTTTTGTTACTTGGTGAAAAATTCTTCTAATAATTTATTTTCTCTAACTCATTCATATTGACAATTCAGAAATACATTATACATTTTAAAGTAGACGACTTTAAAATAATATTGTCAATATTGCTAAGTTGCGTTCCTCGGAACTTTTAATCGTCTATCGTCGATAGTTCAATCGATTACATAAAATTAACTTTAACTTGAGAATATTCATCAGAAAAAAAAAATTATAGCCTGTGATTCGTTATTAAAAAGACAACCACACGCCATGATGACAGTACAATTTCCCTGTTAGTGTTTCCTAGTAAATCGTGAGGCAAAATATTTAAGAAAAAAAATATTAATTACCAGAGGAATTTAAAATAATAGAAAATAAATACAAGATATATTTTATCTAAAACTAAACCTAACAGTAAACAAAAAAAAAAACAATTAATTGTATTTATAAAATACCAAATATGTTAACACGCTTGTAAAAATGAACATAGGGCTTAATGGAATGATTTAAGTATAGTCCTAAAAGAAACAGATAATAAAATGCGATTGGAATTCTCCAGAAAAGGGTCAAATAAATTCGTTGGCGACTCAAGATCAAAGAAGATTCGAAACAATTCGAGGGTCAACACAGGTCAACATCCATGGGCTTCGAGAGATTCCAGGCTAACGGCTGTTCGATATAAATAGAGGAATTATCATGGTATTAGGCTGTCTGAAAAATAATATCGAAGTTTCAAAACGAGTTTCGAATTGTAACGCGTATTGTAATAAATGTAAATAAATTATATAATTATTAGTGTGAAATAAATTAGTTACATTGTACAAATAAAGACTTTAAATAAACTAAGTGTTCATCATCATTTAACCCGGATCTATCCACTGCTTGATATAGGTCTCCCTCAATCTTTTCCCTGTATTTCTGTTTTGTGCTGTTTGCATCCAGTTTTTGTCGATCCGTTTTATGTCATCAGACCATCTTGTTGGTGGACGACCTCTACTTCGATGTGCTTCTTGTTTCGGTCTCCACTGTATTATTCGCTGTGTCCATCTGTTATCCGACATTCTAGCTATGTGCCCCGCCCAGTTCCACTTAAGGGTCATAATTCTTTCTATGGCATCTGTCACTCCTGTTCTCCGTCTTATTTCCTTGTTCGTGATCCGATCACTACGAGAAATGCCTAACATCGATCGTTTCATGGCTCTTTGGGCAACACAAATTTTATTTCTTACTTTCTTGGTTAGTGTTAATGTCTCTGCACCATATGTAAGTACTGGCAACACGCACTGATTAAAGACTTTTCTTTTAAGACACATAGGCAGTTCTGATTTAAGAACATAGCTTAGCTTGCCAAATGCCACCCAAGTGAGTCCTATGCGGCGGCTTAGTTCGCACGTTTGATTATCTCTTCCTATGCGTATCTTATGTCCTAAGTACTTATATGAGGTGGTTTCTTCAATATGCATGCCATTTACTGAAATCTTTTCGCTTAACACAAGATTTGTCATGATTTGTGTTTTTGTGTGGTTGATTTTTAATCCTACTTGTAGGGAGGCTAGGCATAGTTTCTCCAGTTGCGATACTGCATCTAGATTCTGTCAGCAAAAAGGACAATATCGTCAGCAAACCTCAAATGACTAAGCATTTCTCCATTGACATTAATTTCTTTTTCACTCAGATTTGCGTTCTTAAACATATGCTCTAATAATGTTGTAAACAATTTTGGCGAAATTGTGTCTCCCTGTCGCACTCCCCGTTTTATTTTAAATACGTTGGTCTTTTTATCTGCCAGTTTCACACTTGCTGTCCCATTTTGATAGATGTATTTTATCATGTTTATATAGCGATAATCTATACGGCACTCTGTTAAGGCTTTTAACATATTTTGATGACTTATTGTGTCGAAAGCTTTTTCGTAGTCAACAAATATCATGACTAATGGCTTGTTATATTCAACACTCTTTTCTAGTAAGTTCTTAATTACTTGTAAATGATCATTCGTGCTATATCCTGCTCTAAAACCTGCTTGCTCTCTTGGCTGACAGAAATCCAACTTACTTCCTAGCCTGTTGGTAATAACAATAACTCTTGTAAATAGCCCTCATACTTGTGACAACAAGCTAATGGGCGGTAGTTTCTAAGGTCGCTGATATCTCCCTTCTTATGAAGTAAGATGATTTCCGCGTTGTTCCACTGCGTCGGTGTTATCGCTTCGCACAGACATTTATTGAACAGTTTAGCAAGTATCAGTAAGAGCTTATTTCCTCCTAGTTTTAGGCTTTCGGTCACTACCCTGTCTTTACCTGGGGATTTATTGTTCTTCATCACCCGAAGTGCATTTTTAATTTCGTCAACAGTTATGTTCGGCATTAATTCTGAGCCTTGATTCTCTATCTTTGGTAATCTTTGGTCTTTCATCGGATTCACTTGTTTCATAGAGTTGTCTGTAGAAGTCTTCCACTGTTTTCACTATTTCTTCCTTATCAGTCACAATGTCGTCTTGTTTATTTCTTAACTTATGTATGTTCTTTTTTCCTGTGGACATGTTGTGTCTTAGAACTTTCAGACTTCTATTTTTCTCTATCACCCTTGTCACCTCTCTCATGTTATGTTGCCATATGTCTTTTCGGATTTCTTTGTTTATTGTTTTACTGAGTTGACTAAATTCTGCGTAGTTTGTGTTATACCTGTCCTTTAGCCTTCTTCTTTCTTCGATCAGATTTTTAGTGTTGAGACTTATTTTCTCATGTTTTTTCTTCATTTTAGGACAGCACAACTTCTCCGCTTCTTTAAGGGCTTTTACGATCTTTCGTTTAAAACTTCGACCTGTGTTTCTAACTAAGTGTTAGAACATTTTTATAATAAATAAAGTTAATAAGTTAGTCTAATAAACTCAAAGTACAATTGGTGTCAGAAAAAGTGGAATAATTTTAAATAAATACTGAAAATATCTACGATTTATGAGCTCACAGTTACGAATTTAAGAAGATATCTTGAGGACAGAGGATTAGCTTCTACCGGAAAAAAGGCAGATTTAGTCCAACGATTAAAGAACGCTTTTGAGAAAGTAGGATCTGGTCACCTACATTAAACGAGGAACTTAATAAAAGAAAAATACCACTATTTGTAAGTCAGTAACATATCGAAGATACATGATTTATGTTTTTAAAAAACATACATATAAAATCAGACTTTGGTGTTTATTGAGCAAACTAAATGTAAGACCAAATACTTACCATGTCGGGATAGTATTACAAAGTTTTTTTCCTGGTGTTTTCTTCATGATTGACTATGGAATCACTAACAGGAGAATTTTACTATCATCATTGGGTAGACTTTTCTTTTTAACCCTTTCACCACTGAATTTAGTTTTACATGTAAGAGACTGAAACTATTTAGTTTTATAGTCGGATTAATTAATTTAAACAAACTGTGTATATTATTAGTCGTAAAATTCACATTTGTTCGTTCTAAGGAGATGGGATCTTTTGACCCCAACAGTAGTTTTTACTGAGATTTTAAGGTCCCATCAGTAATAAAAATAGTAATTACAAAAAAAAATATTCAAAAATAAGGTATAATTAAAACGCACTTATGAGTGGAATGAAATTAAAGAACACTTTTTGCACAATGGGACATTGCATCTAACACATAAAGTTTTTGTACGGCTTTCCTTCTTCTTTTGAGAACAACTGAAACATCTTCTTTTACTGCTAGTTTGTTTTGGAAGGTGATCACCTATATTTGTCAAAATTTTTAAAATTTTTGTATGCCTACCTGGACGACCAGAGACTCTACTTTTAGTTTTGGCTTTGTATCTCCCCAACTTATCAACTGCTCAGCTACAGGTACAACATAATGAAGAAGAACTTTCTTCCTTTTATTCTAAATTTTCTAAAATATTATCCATGAATTAATTACAAATGCCATAAACAATTTGTAGAAAACTTTACGCCACTATGTAAAACTTCTTTAGTTTAGTCATCTTACTGCCATTACGCCTTATTATTTACCAATGAATCCGATTTACCTTTAGACAGCTTCTTATCAATAAATTGTGGCGTATTCTTTCTGCGCTTCATGTATGTACCAACGCATGGAAACTCAAGATTATTCTTGTAATCAACAGTGGTAAAAAAACCATCAATATACAAACATACGTCTTTGAATTGAAGTGTTTGACATAGTGTCGCTACCACCCTCTCTCCAAGAGTCCCCCCTAGTGCTGTGATTTCCTTACCGAAGTAGATGTTAAAGTCGTATATGTAACCAGTCATGGAATCGCATCGTTGCCATAATTTAATACCTCTCATTGATTGGTTTGTTAGGTATGTATTGTTTAAGAGATGATCACCGTTTGAATTTTACCATCGCCTCATCAATGGATTGGTAAGAAGATTCAGATCTTGCCTTTTGAAATTGTGTTTTAAACAGTATACGACGTCTTTTAAATAGTATGTTTTAGAACAATTTTGAGGTTTTGTTGGCTCAATTTAATACATTTTTGAAAGTAGGAAAGTACTTCGAACTCTACCGATTGCATTTTTTATTAAACTATTTGACAAAGATAATTTGTTGGACCAGTAATAATAAATAAACTCCTCGCAGTTAAGTTTCAAATTATTTTTTCTTTTTAATAGCTTTATACGTTTATTAGTACTATCAGCATTATGTGTAAACAAGCTTCTTGGAAATAATTTTAGAAACACATCTAGCTCAGAACACTGTCCGTTGAATTCCAAAAGATTGACACCCTTCGTTTTCTTAGGCAATGTTCTTCTAGGTATAAAATTATTCGAAGGTATTTTCCAAGTTACAACATGCGTGTTTACATTGGGACTCACGTCAGTAGCTTCACCACTCCCATTATTACCGTTTTTTTTTGTTCATTGAATGGCGTTCATCATCGCTGCTTATATCTGCTTCTTCAGTACTGCTGTTATAGATGTTTCAAAACCTCGTGGACCTCATAAATACGAATGCCCGAAAAAATAAGTGGACTCTAAAAACATTTACCATTTTAATTTCATAGGAAATTAGGCGACTGGGTAGGATTTGCACGTGCTAATGATGTCAAGTATTTCCAATAAACATGACATATTATGTTTCTCTAATCTTAAACGGCATGTTTTTAGTAATGCCTGATATTATTGGTTCGTTCGTAGATCGACGTCACTAAATGATTACGTCAGGGCCACGACGTTATGAATTATCCCTACCATCCTCTTCGTCGCTCATTTAAACTCCTCCTTCACTTACATCTTCGCTGTCTCCAGGAATATAGCCAGACTCATCAGATGCTGAAAATGGTTCTTCTTCTGAGTCATTTATATTATTTATAGCTCCTTCTAACTCTTTTTCACTAAGAGGCTGGTTTCGTCTCTTATTTAAAAGGGAAAAAGTTTATTATTGACGGGTAATTTTAATCACATATAAAATTACTGAAGGGAACAAACGATCCCACTAGATTATTGTTTGCTAAAACACCTTACATTGTAATTACTATTTATTATTTTACTTACTTGTAATAGTATTAACGTCTGAAAACGTTATTCCTGAATTTTAATTAAAATAAGCAACGGGTTCTTGCAATTTCATAAATAATAACTCAGACAGCCATGCACGTGACACAATATATCGATGTTAGGTTAGGAAATTCAATCATGTGATGACATCAGTGTTTCCAAATCACAAGAATAGACTAAAAAATCCTAAAATATTTCATTTGCACGTAAAAGCGGTTATGTTTATATCAGTAAACATAAACACACACACACACACACAAGCGCGAAGCGTTCAACCCAACCCCTAGTGACATGTGTATACCACTGCTAGTCAGTAGGATCCACATGTCCGAAGATCAAACCGGTCTCGCTCCAGAAGAGCTAATCATTCTGGATCGGTACCTATCTGACCCCCAGGTTTTTCCTCCACCCCTTCACTACGTCTGACATACGCAGTGAAGGCTTATAACCTTTACGTCGGGCGATTTGGGTAATGAACAACACCCTCCATATCTACATGGTTGTGGTTAGGCCACCTGAAATTAAGGGGTAGCTAAAAGATTTTCTCCCTAGTTACTTTACTGAATTTACTTGGTATGAGCATTACTTTGGACTTGATGTCCCTAAAAGTGCGTGCCCTGCACAGGAAAAGTGTGTGTTCGGTCACTTAGCTGCCGATTTGGCAAAAATTAATTTGTTCTCCTCGCCAGCTGAGCGCCCGACTGGTCTGGCCATCGAGCCCATGCTTGCCGCACATGGCCTCGATGCTCAAAAAGTCGCGTTCGGTCTCCCAAATAAACCTGCCTTAAGGGCAAGTAAACATAAACTAGCGGCTAAGAACTAAAGTCCCCCGCAGGGGCGAAAGGGTTAAAGACGAATCACATGCTATGATCTTTTCCTGACGCGTATTCTCAAGTTAAAGTTGATTTCATGTAATCGAATGAATTATCTTACAAAAAAGGCGTCCCAGGAACGCAACTCAGCAATATTGCCAATATCATTTTAAAGTTATCTACTTTGAAATGTATGAAATAGGTCTAAATTGTCAATATAAATAAGTCAAATACAATTAAATTATTAAAAGAATTTTTCACCAAGTAACAAAAAACAAAATTTGTTTAATTTATTAGGGAAATATGTTTTGTATTTTGAGAACGATTTCCTAAGTGGAAATTGAAACGTAATTAAACTTATTTTAAACTTAAATTGCGGATATTTCCCAATAAAAATAGTAATTTCTATCTAAGTTCGGTTTTCTGAAGTTTGAAGAGTATTTTTGAAAGGCGAATAAAATATTGCAGTAACCTAAAGTTCCGTTTATGATGTTTAGATATCTTTCATGGTGCGATTTTTCTGAATATCGCCTAATGACTCTGTTCTGTCGTTTATCATAAATCTCAGTATAAAGCGATAAAGGCGAATGATAAAGATGACATTGAAAAGATAAAATAGAGTAAGTGACACCAAAACTTAATAAATGTCACTAATTTTTTCTCATTTGCCCCTAAAATATTTATCATATATTTGAAACTACTGTTATTAATATAGAAAAGCATTCTTAACATCGTTATTTGTTTAATTCAAATTGTTATTTACATACATAGTGCTGTACACGTACAACATTTATAGCCCTATGGTGCGACAATATTTTAATACTTGCAACCTACCAGCCACACGCAGGAGAGTGAAGGATTAGTTTCTACAACAGACAAGTATAGAAAAGAGTTCAGTTTTACACAAGTATTAACAGGTAATTTAAATTTCGTATCTAAAAAAGTAGTATTCTTTTTTCTAATTGTAAATAAAGCAAACATAACATTTCTTCCACTATTTTATCTTTCTTTATATAAATTAGCCTTAATATGATCACAAAATGTGGATAGATAGAAAACACTATGATTATGTGTCGCATATGCCGCAACGACTAGCTCGATGATCGAAATTGACGATTAACTACAACAAAATTCCATCCTAATGTGTTCTTAGTTTAGAGAGTACTTTTTGGGATAACTGCGACAACGCGAGTGTCGCAAATTTGCCTAATGCAAACAGTGCTCCATCAAAGTTATTGTAAGTTAATCGGTAAGTCTCCAAACAGTTGTTTGCCGACTTTCGATTTGTTTTTATTAGTTTGAAAAAAAAAACACAACGAAATAAATAAAATATACGTAGTATTTTCTTGATGCAAAGTTAAGATATGTCAGTAGACTTATAAGCAATACTTGTCTTCTTCTTAGTAGTAGCGTTGGTTATCAAATTGGCTATACTAATTTTGTTTACGGCAGCTCGAAAAAGGGCTGTCGTCATAATATCGACCAAAAACTTTTTTTTTTGTGATGCTTCTTTTTAGATTTAAAAATAATAAATACAAAATATGTATGATTTATTTGCATAAATAATTAAAATACTGATTTATTTACGCAAAACACATACAAAAACTTCTAATTTTGAATTATCGCTTCCAATTACTTTCCTGCGAGCAGTGTAATACTAAGGTTGTGGTTTGCCATTTGCACAAGTTAATGTTTTGAGTTTAAATCGGAGGCATATTTTGAAGACATTGGATTTTTAAGTCAAGCTCTGCATTTTTTAAGGCCTATATACCCTTCTCAACAATTGAAGTGGATAGTATGAAAATGTGTATTTTATTTTTTGTTCGTAAGGTCAAATAGAAAAATGGGGTGATATAAATAAAGATTTATTTTTACTTCGTATTTTCATACAGATGAACCGAAAGAAAGAAATTCTTTAAGAATAAAAAAATAGAAAATAAACAAAAATTGTAAAATTAACAACCTAAAATTTCTATTCCTGCTCAATTTCTAATATCCCGAAAAGAAAAATTAATAGTGTGTGGGTCCACCTCTGTGTCGCCTTAGTGCTCTAACTCTATTTGAAAGACCTCTTATTAAATTATTGGTGAACTGTAATTCCATTCCATTCTTGTAATGCCATGAGCTTCTATACACTCGTTGACAATTCTGGCACGGTGAGGGCGAGCATTATCATCAATCAGAACAAATTATTCGCCTATTGCACCAAAAAATGGAACAACTATTGGTACTATGACTCTGTCTCGATATCGTGTAGCAGTCATTGTCTCATTAGTTAAGACGACTAAGTATGCCTCCCCACACGCAAACGGATCCACCTCCAAAAAGAGTAGTTGGAACTCTCAGATTTTCATTGTAACACTGTCCTCTTTCCCTCCACACCAATATTCGGCCATAATTCGTATACAAACGAAATCTGGACTCGTCAGTAAAGAGACAATTCCTCCAATTTTCAAAATTTTACTGATAGTGTTTCATCGCCCAGCGATATATGCATCCACGCTGCTCCCTAGTTAGTCGTGGATGGGTAGCGCGCAATCTAGCTCTTAAATTGGATGCATGTAACCGTCTTCTGACAGTTTGACTGGAAATCGCTCGTCCAGTAGCATGCCTGAAAATACTGTTAATTCTGGAAGCCGTGAATGTTGGGTTTATTCTTGCCGTCAGAACTACAAAACGGTCTTGCCGACGAGTTGTAGATCGTTCTCTTTCTCCTCCATGCCTGTATTTTGCAGATCCAGTTACTACATACCGATTCCATGCACGACTTATCACACTCTGCGGCACATTTAGCCTCATAGCAACCTCTTGTTGAGTTATGCCTTGTTGGATCCAACGAACCAATTGCTCGAGCTGCACTAGTTCTAAACGTCTTTGCGGCATAATGTTTTTGTGATAAATAGATTTCTTGACTTATTGACAACTGGTAAAGCCGATACAAGCACTTTTATATGAATGATATATTCATGTTTGGAACAACATGTCTCTCTTTGTACGAGATAAGGGCCGATAAGAATAGTGAGAAAAAAACCACATGCAAAATATATTGACAATAAAGATAACATATAGAGTATAGTACAGGCAATTATTTTAAAAATAGTTTTATATGTTAATTTTAGGAATTTTAAAATTATCCACTTCAATTGTTGAGTAGTGTATTCTTAACAACAGAAATTTATTTATAGTAGTTCAGCTTGAAACATTGTAGGGGTATCAATAGTACAGTATTAAGATCCCTACATCATGTTCTTATTCCTTCATGTGTTTTTGATCTGTACCATTCAAAATCACCGGTCGCTTCAAACGTTATTTCTGAGAGAACAGTTTATTTACTTTATTTTTGAGAGAACAGTTATTTACTGCAGTATTATTTATAATAATGTAGGGGTATTGATAGTATAGTATTAAGATCCTTAAATCCTGTTCTTATTCCTTTATGTGTTTTTGATCTGTACCATCAAAATAGAAAATATCGAATTTTTACCGTCGAGTTAATATTGATTTCACGCGCGCCAAATTGAACTGGCATTTAAAATCACCGGTCGCTTCAAACGTTGTTTCTAAGAGAACAGTTTATTTAACACAAAAAGTGCCAATACATAATTTTTTTTTAAATTATCGCTAGATACATTTCTCGATGAAAATATTTTTTTCTACAGCGTACACGATTCTTGGTAAATCGATGTTTTCAGTTTCCCCCTATGAAGGGGTGTTTTGGGGGAAGCCTGGGGTAGAAGTGATAAACTTTTTGCATCTTCTTGGTGTTATAACATCGACGTTTTCATCAAAATCCAGTTTGTTCCTATGATTTTTAGAGGTTCAGTGATATTTTTGTCCCTAACGCCCTAAACCTTCTTCTTAATTGGATTGCTACACAAAAGTTCTTCATAAAATCTGATAGTCACAAACATTTTGGGACAATCCGTATAAATCGACCTATAATATGATAATCTAAATAATTTTATTGCCAACAACAATTCCAGACGATAGATTTTATGCGTATTCTTTATTTTTATACATAAACTTAAATTCTTAGAACGAAAATTTATTAACTTAAAAATAGAATAACAACTTCCTTTTCCTTAACTGCGACTTATTTATTTTTTGTGCCAAATAAAAAAAACTGAAATAGTTCTCTGTAAAATAGGTAGGTAATCGTATATCTGTCAACGAGAGTAATCAGTGTCTCGATAGCAAAAATAGTGCAAAAGACACACTATATTTTATGTCATAAAAAGGAAATAGGGTACTGGACGGGGTCAAGGAAAATAAAAATAGTAGCTTAACATTCTATATTAGATTTCCTTCTGTTAAATATAATACAACATGTCTGGGAGTTCCTTTAATAAAGAAACTGTCAATAACACTAACATAGATTGAACGGCTTTCGAGAAAGGAAGTTGATAGGAATGTGAAATGACTGAGAACAAGCAATGACTTATTTTCTATTTATAAAAATAAAAAGTAGAATTGCAAATTTAAAAAAATCATTTAAAATGTAAATGGTGACAATAATTCCTAAAGATCAATAAGCTTTTTCTTTTTGTTGTTTTGCAGATACATATTTTGATTCGCTGGTAGTTTTTGTGAATAGAACTTGTCGTGCTTTTTTCAATATTATATTCGATTGACATTTTACAAAACAGTTGCTAGATATATCAGACTTGAAGTCTAAGAAATGAATGTACGAGAGAATAATTTTGCAACAAGGTATAGTACAACCATCCACACTTGTTTTAGTGGGTAGTGCCACCAACTTTATAAACATTACAAAAGTTATAAAAAATATATTATCAGTTGATGATTTAGTTAAAATTTGGTGAAAAATATAAGACTATTTTAATTTATTAAACACTTCTCTTTGTATTAACTTTTAGTTAAAAAAATGATACTTATTCTATGGAAAATAAAAATAATAATTCTCATAAAAAAAAAGAATTTTTGAGTTCGAAACTAAAATTTTTATTTAACCAATTATTGTTATTTATTTAATAAATGTTTTGTACGCTGGTTTATTCGACTACCTAGCTTAGCTTTAAAAAATACCATCTTATTTAGCATCTAATATCCAAACCCATATAAAATAATCCTTGTCCTTTTTCCAC
Source organism: Diabrotica undecimpunctata (assembly GCF_040954645.1). Classification (NCBI taxonomy): domain Eukaryota; kingdom Metazoa; phylum Arthropoda; class Insecta; order Coleoptera; family Chrysomelidae; genus Diabrotica; species Diabrotica undecimpunctata. The sequence goes on along the minus strand of NW_027311919.1, from coordinate 186,262 downwards.
GACTGACGTTAGAGATCTCAAAACTTCGGAAATCTTCGGTCTGAGTTATTCTAAATTTAGAGTTCTATCATAAAAATTATCATAAATTTAATCGTGGAAATATCACCAGAGAAAAATGTTTCTGCCTAGGGCGACAACACAAGGAGGCAATTAAACCGTTCTGTTCGTCGTTATTATCCACTGAGTAAAAGTGTTGTTCTGAAAATCCACATGAATTGTAGAATTATACCCAGGGAAACCATCTTGTTAAAACCAAATATTCTGTCTTACGTACTTATTTTTTTATTAATCCTTCATTAATAAACTACATTCTTTTTATTTAGCTTGGCATCGAGGAAGAAACAATTTTCTTCCACAAATTCACTGTTGTAAAAAAACTTTGCCTTAGGTTTTGACAAAAAAACTTAGTAAGTTATTTTTATTCTATTGGTAGAAGACTAATATCGTCGATATTTTACCTTGCTTTGTACCGGTCTTGAAACGTCACAAGATTCCTCAGCTATTTACCTAATCAAAAATGCTTAATTTCTTTTACCAGTGGTATAAATTAAAATGTGTTATTCTAAACGTTCCTCTGTTCAGCCCATGGACGTATAAATAAAGATCTTTATTTATACGTCCATGGTTCAGCCATAATTCTACTATTATCTAAGCAATATATAGTTAGAAAATTATATTAAATATTATTTGTAGCTAACGAAATTGTTCACATCTTTATGTGTATTACTTTTAACGGAAACTAAATAAGTTATAAACAAAAACAATTAAAAATTTTTGAAGTTTTAGAAATGTTTGAAATTTTTTTTTGTGCCTTATAACTTTCTTTGTGATAATTTTATAAAAAAAAATGACATGGAAGCAATATTATAGAGGATTTTTTAAAGAATAATTTTCTCTACAAATTTCATTAGTTTCTCTGGATTTCACAGTACTCCGATATTGACCGGGTCCTTGAATACTCGCCATCTTGGAATAAGGGGTGTTAAGAATAATTTTAACAACAAATAATTTCATTAATTTTTCTGGGTTTTACAGCGCTCCGAAGTTGAAGCGGTTCTTGATTTCTCGTAAGAATACGATAAAAACGAACCATTAGACTTAGTTTTCTATTATACAGTGTGTAAAAGCCAAATGGAATAAATTCATTATTTATGTTACTGTACATATTTATAAAAAATTCCGAAACACATCAAATTTAAATTATAACTTGACATTCTTTAACTTGAAAATGCAACCCCTACCTTCAACCCCCTTAGAATGACAGGTACAACCCCCAATTTTTAAAATAGGAAGTATAGGCTTGTGATACATCGTTTGAAAGATCTTCTTCTCCATTCAAAAATGTTGTCGCTTTCAAGTTTATTAAGATTAATTAAGATAAAATAAATTAAAATCATGTGGTTACCGAAATTCGCTACAATACAATCAAAAACTAAAATGTAATGCAAAACCTAATAAAATGTAGAACACGAAAAAGAACTATGAATGTTAATGAAGTAGATGTTCAAAATGTTCACCGCGAACGTCTTGGCAACATCCTAATCTCAAATAAAACTGTCTTTTAACATTATTTAACATAACAGGCGTGATCGACCTAATCGCAAGCGTTATTCGTTCTTTTAAGTCATTTAAATCAGAAGGTTTAGTTTTGTACACATGGCTCTTCACATATCCCCATAAAAAGAAATCTAATAATGTAAGATTAGATGATCGCGCTGGCCATTCAATCGATCCTCGCCTCCCTATCCACCGATTGGGAAATATTGTATCCAGGTACTGCCGGACATTAAGTTGGTAATGTGGTGGTGCTCCATCCTGCTGAAACCATATCGTATTCGCTGGAACTTAAGGGGTTTCCTGGATCAGGATATAAATTTGCCAACGTTAGAATGACATCATTTTGAAGTAGTGCCAAATAATTGTTGCCATTCAAGTTGCCCTCAATGAAAAAGGGACCAATGATATTATTTTCTACAATCCCTGTCCAAACATTAACCTTTTGAGGGTATTAAGTGTGTTCTTCTCTCATCCAGTGAGGATTTTCCGTGGCCCAGTAGCGGCAATTTTGCCGATTAGCATGACCGTTAAGTGAAAAAGTACACTCATCAGAAAACATAACGTCTTCTAATTGGATAATATTGTTATCCAACATGTACATCATTTGCTCACAAAAAAAGTTCTCCTATGAAAATCGTCTTCCATGAGCTCCTGAGTAGGTATCATCTTATAGGGATGCAATTTATTTTCTTTTAATATGTCTACTATCGATGTATGGCTAGCATTGAATGTAGTGGATGGCTGTCTACTCGATGTATGAGGATTTTCCTGAAACTCAAGCAACACATCTAATTTGAGTTCATCACTCAGTGCATTTTCAGCTGCTTTTTTATCTGCCTTACATGACCAAACTCGTGAAACTGTTTCTCTATTTTACTTATTGTTCCTTGGGATATAGGCGGTAAATTAGCAAATTTCTCATGAAATAGGCGAGTTACTTCCTGTTGTGTTCGGGTGTTATTTCCGTAACCAATCATTTGTAAAACTGTTATTTTATGCATTTCCGTTAATCTAACCATTTTTCAGAATTGAATTGAACGAACTTTTTACTTAAATTAAAATACTGACAACTTAAATAAAACAATTTACTAATGCGTGTTAAAATAACGTTGCCACGGAAATTCTTTAAAGTTTTTTAATGGTTACCATTTAAAAACCACATTGCTATAGTTTTTGTTCACTTTCTCATTATCAACACCTAAACGGGAAATAAGTTTTAAGTATATTTTAGCGAATTTCGGTAACCACATGATTTTAATTTATTTTATATTAATTAATCTTAATAAACTTGAAAGCGACAACATTTTTGAATGGAGAATGAAAAGACCTTTCAATCGATATATCACAAGCCTATACTAACTATTTTAAAAATTGGGGGTTGTACCTGTCATTCTAAGGGGGTTGAAGGTGCGGGTTGCATTTTCACGTTAAAGAATGTCAAGTTATAATTGAAATTTGACGTGTTTCGGGAGTTTTTATAAATATGTACAGTAACCTAAATAATGAATTTATTCCATTTGGCTTTTACACACTGTATATATATCTTTTTAGCCAATTCATTTTAAATCAATTTATCATTTTCTTAAACTTATTCCTAGTTAATATTAATTTATTATCGACCCTTTTCGCCACCACAAAACTTATAATTATTAATTATCTTAAGATAGGAGCAGAAACTGTCTATAGTTTTGAAAAAGTGACAGAATTTGAATAGTGCATAACGAACACGGGAAAAGAAGAAAAAGAGATAGACAAAAGATTAATGAAGGGAAGCAGAGCGATAGGGACCCAAAGTGATGTATGCCAGTGAAACGTAGATTATGAACAAGCAGAAAGTAGAGATCTAGGAAAGAGAGGCGCTCAGAAAAATCTTCGGTGGAATAAAGACGGCAGAGAATATTTGGAGAAGACGAACGAATAAAGAGATAATGAGGATGTATGGAAAACCAGCAGTTATGGTAAAAATACGAGCCCAAAGAGCTGGATGGTTTGGTCACATTATACGAATGCCAGAGAATCGAATGTTAAAACAATACTGAAGGAGGGAGAAATGGGAAAAAAATGAAGGGGACGTCCAAAGAGGAAGTGGTTGGAGGCAGTAAAGTAAGACTTGTCAGAAATAGGCGTAAGAAATTGAAGACAGAAAGCAAAAGACCGAAAAACATGGAGGGAAATAACCAAGTTTGTAGAAGCCAGGGGCCTACAAGTCTCGAAGCGCTGTAAGATATATTTCTTGGTAATGAAAAGAACAAAAAAAATTTAATAGACTTTCTCAACACTGCTCTTCAATTTAGGCACTTGGCAACCTGAAAAATAATAATTTTTATTTGAGTTTTTCAGTTAGAAAGTGCCTATTTTCGCTTTTTAAAATTTTGAATTGTTTATAACTTGAAAACTATCAATTTTAGAGAAAAATGACAAGAGACTCGCTTTGTTTAAAGCGGACATTTTTGAACAGGAATCCGTAAAGAAACTGAATCAGAAACATTTTTCTTAAGGGAGCGGCCTCCCAACTTGGACTATAATACTTATACAATTTTTTTGTACGTCATTTTGTTTTTGTTGGTAACTGATGTCAATATTAACAAAATATGTCAATGCCATACAGAAATGTTTGATCGTAATATCTCACTTATCAGAGGAAAATTAATTTTCCTCTCATAAGCACATATACCGTAAAAATGTACAGTATGTCCAAAAATGTTATTATTTGATGCAACTAAATTTAAATCAGTGAGTATTATATTGGCTCATGACCTCATTTATACTACTTAAAAATAGAGGGGTGCGCCATAGATTTCTCAGACCCGTACCAGCCATATGTACGGCACTGCAAAAAAAGTAATCTAAATACTTAATTAATTACCCACTCAAGTTAGAAATGTCGTACAAAAATTTTTGATCAAAATATCCCCACCCTTAAGTGGAAAGTTTACTTTACCTGTATAGCCACCTGTACCGATAAAAATTGACGGTATAGTTTCTAAAGTTGTTATTACATATTTTAATATTGATTTATATGTGATGCATGCTTGGTGTCAAATGACCCCTTAAAAATGTCCCATGGGCTTGTAGTCTATTGTACTGACTCGTTAAATAACACGCAAAACTATTATTTTCCTTTTCAAACAATAATGGTTACACGATAAGTCCTCTTTTATGGACAAATAATATCATTTTAATCAAATATTTATGTTGTTATTCTGACTCAAACAACAAAATTCAGCCGAATGAAAATTAACATAGCTTAACAAGTGTTAACATGGTATTAACTTCTCCTTGACCATTATCTATGTTAGGATGATTCAGATTATTTGCTGATTTTTCTTCGTTAGAAATTTGTTCGTTTGATAAGAATGTAGCTGCAGGAAGAAGTGATAAGTTAAGTGTTATTTGAATTGATTAAATTGATTGTTGATTCCAGTTTATCGAAATAGTTGGACGCGATGTGTCCAGATTTTTTGCAGTTGTAACAGGTCATAATTTCTTGAGATAAAAATATTCGATATATTTTATTATCGAATCTTAAGATGAATGAGTTGAATACGGAGATATTATGGAAAATAATGTATATCTGTCTTCTGAAACTCAAAATATGATTGTATTTGGAAAGAGTGGAAGTGAATTTTCAAAAAGTGTCTGAGGAAAAACCATATTTACCCAATTTTGTATACAACATAAGCAAATAACATGTTTCGCTGGTGAAATTAGTCTTCTAGATTGTACAATATTGTTCTTGATTTTTATTTGTCCATGGTTTTGCATAAATTTGACCATATCTTGTTTGTTTGCAAGGTACATCTGGTTACTAGATAGTCGAGAGGATAATATAATATTTTTTGGAATAATTGGATTGCTGAAAGAAATTAAGTAATCTTGCAGACTCGTATTTTCTAAAGCGCTGAAGACAACCCCTTGATGCTTTGAGAGAAATTGTGTAGAAGTTGGTGATGAATAGGTTTAATTAGAATTTGTCTGAAATTGTGTTACATGTGGTATGTTAGAGAGACTCTGAATATTAGGTTCCATTTTTGATTTTAACACGAGAGATGTGTTTAAAAATAATACGGACCTAACCAGTAATTAAACATGTGATGAATATACCTAATACCTATGAATATACCTAAGGTCATACCTTATTGATGGTTGTTAAATTACAAATCAACCAAAAACTGGTTACAAATCAACAAAAAAACAAAAAATCACGTTATGGTAATCAAAACTAATATGATGTGTTCACACACTGGTACATATAATTGGCACTTAACTTATTACAAATAAAATGTTAATAATTACTTCAGCAAAATTTGCAAATTTGTTGAGACCAAAATAAACACGCCTTTTGGTAACTCAATTAGAGCTGAACCCAAGTTATATCTTAAAGTTTAAGAACTGTACCGGAGAGGTTGCGAATTATTTGGACAAACAAAAAGAAAAACAAATTATCAAAATCGGTTAACATCTTTTGATTGCTCGTATTCCCTAAATTTGGCAAAATATGACAAAACATCATTTTTGTGATTATTTTTTGAAATTTTTGAATTAAATGTTTTTGTTATGTAACAGTTTTAATGTGTTTAAATAGAGCCTGTAAACATTGTTTTAATATGGTTTAGATAAGTTTATATCTTCCAATCGCGCGTAAGTCCCAAAATGTGTCAAAATAATTTAATAAATTACTTAAGGAAACCTCTACAATGGGCAATTTGCCTCCTCCATTTCAACTAGTTACGATTCCGCCACATGTTTCAGCATCTGGACGACAAGGGGGCATAATAATTCCGTAGGACCAATAGGTGAACAGTTAGTTTGCTGCCAAAACCTGCCGATTATTAACTTCCCGGGAATTGATTGTCAGGCCCACAGAAAAATAGAAACGCACTTAGCAAAGATCAGCAATATCTACTTGATATTTAAAAGGCAATAAAATCAGGAACCTGTACAGAAGATTTGGCTCTACGTGATCCTAGGCTTTTATAACGTTCGAGATGGTTGACAAAAGCAAATCGAATTCTCAGATTGTACGTAAGTGAAGAAAACTTCTCATATAAACTTAAAAAACTAGTTTTATTTATATTGAAATCATACATCCAGATGTGGTATAGGGTCTAAACAAGTCAACACTTTACAGGCGGCCTTACACTTTTTATTAAGCAATACAATCTACCAGTTATTTGCCAAAACATTTGCTTGATGTTATCGAACTTGTCATCGAACGGAATGGCTGTTTTCGTCCATTCGGAAAACGTGCTATTAACTATGACTTAAGTTGACAAGAAACTCATAAAATAGCCCGCACTGCGAAGAATTTGAAGACAAGACATGTAGATGCAAGAAAGAAAAAAGTAAGAACATTCACGCCACCAAAAATTAACTTCAATGCACAAAAATACTATGAAATCATTAACTGGATGAACTGCAAATTATCTTCTCCTTTATTGCTGGCAGAAATTAAATCGTACATTAACAGGGACTCAATCCCTGACTGGAACAATATTTTCAAGCAATTCCCAGTTCACACGCATGCTGCCTAAAATTGTGTAAAACTCGTTACGGAAGCCTCGAGGAAAGTTTGTGTAGCTGAATTTCGAGACGAATTTATAAAAACCACTTTTCTGTCCAGACCATTCATGCCTACTTCAACAGAAAATCTGTCTCTACTTTCGGCTATAAAATAGAGAACAACATAAATGGACAAGATCAACTAACATTGACTATTTATTCAGAACTCTGTTTTTTTTTTGTTAAGTAAGTTTATAATTTATACTATAACTTAAATATAGAAGTCCAAAAGTCGACTTCTATATTAATGTTTGTTATTATTGATATTACCTATGATGTCATAGCCCTAACTATCTTTTTTCAGTTACTTTTTTCTATAGCATTGGGGTCATTGCATTCTTCAAGAATGTAGCGTAGATTAATTTTTAAATAATTTTAAACTGTTTGTCCTTGTTTTAGTGTAGTGTTGTGTACAATTTATGTTTAATTTCATGTTTATTACATTCTGCGCTTGCTGGATAGCCCAAATTTGACGAAGTAAGTCTAAAACGTTAATCACAAAAAACTTTTATCATCCATTAACTTCGAGTTTTTATCGAAGTTAATCAATTTTCTTCATTTAAAAAAACGTTTCTTGGTTTATTTCAGATGCCCCTGATGATGCTGTAGAAAGCGAAAGTACTTGGGCAAGATTTGATTATTAAAATTGTGCTCGATATTTGCCTTTAAGTTCATTTATTCGAACATTTAACCTTATATCAATTTCTTCAGTTGTTGATTGATTCTCTGTAGAAACTGAAGGGACATTTGTATTTGCGCAATTGTTAGCTACATGTCCAGATTGTTTGCATAAAAAAACAGAGCATTTTATCGGTAGATAAAAATATGCGATGTGCATTACCTTCAAATAGACTGACCAATGAAGTTTGGATCTCGTAGTTATCATTTGGTGGGACTATGTAGACATGTCTACGAAAGAAAAGAATATGGTTATGTTCGTCGTCTGGAATTCCTGCCCTTAGAAACGAGATGGGTGAAGCAATATGTAGGCCATAATCTTTGAGTGCTGACTCAATAAGCTCATGTGGAATAAATGGACATATATTTGATAAAACTAGACGTTTAGCTGCTGTAACTAGTCTTCTAATACTATGGTCTACGTCTCCTACGCGAACAACAGGATTATTTGTAAGTAATAGGTCCACACATTCTATATTGTTTAGGTAAATGCACAATCGGTTGTTCGAAGTTCTGGAAGCGAAGCTGATGTTTTTCAGTCCAATAATAATTCCAATTAATTTGACGTAGTCAAATAATTTAAGATTGTTATCAGTTATATGGAACACTATAGCCTGTTTTTTTTTGGGGTACGTAGTTTTGGTATAGATCTGGCAGCAGCAACATATGCAACTGGACTTTCAGTTGTATTACTGTTATTTGCAGTTGGAGAACTTATATTCGATTTCATCTCGCCCCTGTAGTCAGAAGCGATAATGGCTTGGTCGCTAATATTTATGGGTTGTGTTTGCTATCTTCTTCTTCTGGTTCATATCACTTTCGGATGTTGGAAATCATATTGGCAATCATGACCTTGCTCGCTGCGGCTCGAAACAGCTCCGTTGAGGTTTTCTTAAAGCATGTTCTTAAATTCCGCAGCCATGATATTCTCCTTCTACCGGGTCTTCGCTTACCTTTGACTTTACCTTGCAATATAGACTGCAGCACGAAGTAACGGTGCTGATTTCTCATAACGTGTCCCAGATATTGCATTTTTATGCGTTTGATCGTAAACACAATCTCTGGTTCCTTCTTCATTTTTTCTAGAACTTCCTTGTTCGTGATCCTTGCTATCCATTATATTCTCAGCATTCTTCTCAGTGTTTGCTATAGGCAAATTTAAATACGGCATGCCGTAAAACTGGTTGCCTATACGAACCAGGAAGTTAGCGACTATTAAGATATGCTAGTATCACAGAACAATATTTTTATTAAATTTGACAATTTTAGTGTCTTTGTTACTTAATTAAATTAACTAAATTAAATTAACTAATGTAAAATTCACTTTGAGTCAGTTATAACATCATTTCACGATTCACTGTGTTCCATCAACTATATGGTTCAAATTTTAGATATAACAGTTTTGTTTATATCCGAAAATATTGACAAAATTTTGGCACTTCACACACAGAACTTAACTCGTTCAGTTCCCCTTGACCTTCCTGTAGGCTCTATTTAAAGACGTTACAAACTATTAGAGATAGTGCAAGCACTCCTGACCACGGCGCAGTAGACGAAATTTGGTTTAGTCCCCACTTCCATGTGAAACGCATTGTACTATGCATTGAATATTTCCACTTACAATAGAACCGTTCTGCCTTTACGTGAATTTGACTCCGCCTTCGCGCAGCTCCATGGTCAGGAGTGTTTGAACTATCTCTACAGTACGATGATATCTAATTCACCAATTTAAAACAAATTAACTTCGAAATACAAAAAGTGTTTTTTCGGCCCAACAGTCTACATATAATCAATTATGTTGAAAAGCATTAGTCCCCTTCAAAAAATTTGAAGGTTGCCAGGCGAAATTTTTGGGCAGAAATTTTTTAAACAATTTTTGTTTTAAATTGCCAAAAGCATTTTTTTGCTACGGAAAATATTTTTTTAGGTTATTTGACAAATGCGCAACCCTATCCCTAGTAGAAAACTAACGGATAATTAACTTTTTAATAAAAAAAGGTCTGTCCGGATCCTGATATATTTTGTACTGTTTCAGGTTTTATCTTTTAAGCTAAATTTAATTTTCTTTTGCGCTTTTGTATAATATGTCATTTGGCAAGATTTTTCTTTTGAAGATTAAATAATCTTTCCTTACTTTTAGAGACTATTTACGTGTCCAGGTTTTTAAACTATATGTAAGTACCGGTTTTGTTAAGATTATTTATTTCTGGCATCTTTTTTGCAACGTTATCTGATCCTAGTTGCCTAATAAAGCCATTGTAAAATTTATTGGGAATGAATATTTGCTTCCTCACTTCCTCTGCAACGTTGCTCTCAGGATTCCTAACTATGTAAAGATTTTTATGCACAGGATGTTGTATTCTCCTATTATACGATTTTGTAGTTACTTTTTATATATTTTAATTTGGCCTGATTGAGTTTAAGGCTACTATTTTGTGTAGCTTTTCCTATTTTATTTAATACCTCTATTATTTTTCTTGACATATCGATTATGTCAGCATCATCTATAATTGCTTGCACACTTTTGTTAATAATTGTTCCTCGAGTATTAAGTATTGCGACTTTTATTATTTTTTCGAGCATGATGTTGTACAGGATGTTGTAAAGGTCTCTCCTTGGCGTAGTCTATTATTGTTTCAGTGAATTCGTTTTCTATCCGATTTTTACTTTAAACTTAGAGTTTCTTTTATAGAAAATATAATAAAAAGTTTACTACTAAATTTACGTTTAAAAATTACATCAATAAAACGTTTTCTGGTTACTGGATAGAACTAAAAGGTACCATTTGAGGAGCTTTATGGTTACCAGAGTTAATTTTTTTTTTGGAAAAATTAAAAAATTATAGTTCAAGTACATTGAAAGATTTGTGCCTTCATACTATTTAAAGATTACGGTTGAAGAACGGTGCTATTTAAAGATAATAGTTAAAAGTGTGAATATGTGTCAAAATAAAAAGTTCGTAAAACATTGGAATACTAATTTGACATACTAATGGAACATATGAAATGTTTTTGGTAATTTCGTAGCCATCATAATGTCAATACTGTTTATATTATACTCTTTTCTACCTATTTAGCTTATATTTTTCTAGAAATATGTTTATCTCATCTCCAAAACATGTGCACCGAACTTTATCAGCACCAAAAATTAATATGTATTACCATAAAGATAGTTTTTAGACGAGGTTTTAATTAACCCTTTATTCAAATTTAAATTTTTGGTGATTATATTTACAGGGAGGGAGGGTATACTTTAGTTACACCCAATAAAGCTGGTGGTCTTTCAGGTTTTTTTTATAAGACCTGTTACGTTTTAAAAATTCATATATATATATATTTAGGGATTCTACAATATTCACTGCCTTCCCTCGCTCAACCGTTTCCATCTCTCTCTGTTATTCCATTCTCCATCGTTTAGGCCTCTCTTACTCATGGCGTCGTCTACTTCGTTCCTCCAGGATTTTCGGGGTCGTCCTCTTTTCCTCCTTCCTATGGGGCTCCATTCAGTTATTCTCTTTATCCATCTGCTGTCGCTAGTTCTTCTTACATGTCCATACCACTTTAATCTTTTTTGTTCTATATATGTTAGTTTGTCTGTTTCTATTGATGTTCTTTGTTTTATTTCGTCATTACTTCTCCTATCCATTCTTGTTACTCTGCAGCATCTTCGCAGGCATTCCATCTCTGTTGCTACTATCTTACTGCTGTTTTTCTTGTTTATGATCCAATTTTCAGCCCCATATGTCATAATACTTCCCACTAATGTTTTATAAATCTGCGTTTTTGTCTTCATATTTAGGTGTCTATCCCACCATACTGAGTTAAGTTGTCGGATTGCTGTTCTTGTTTGTCCTAATCTTTGTGTAATTTCTTCCTCTGTTGTTGCCTTTTTCGTGATTATAAACCCCAGGTATTTGAATTTATCCTTTCCTTTGATTGTTACGTTGTCATCAATCTGTAGATCTTCTATGTCTTCTTCACTTGTAGATAGGTACTCTGTTTTCGCGAGGTTAATATCTAGGCCAGCCTTGATATATTCTTCTTGTAGTTTCTTCATCATGTAGCTGAGGTCGTCTTGGTCTTGTGCAATCACTACCTGATCGTCTGAAAGTATAATAAGCTTAACGTATATAGGTATTCGTTCCGTACCGGTACTCCCATGCCTTCGCATTTTCTTTTCCATGTAGTCAAGGCTTTTTCTAAGTATATTTTGAATAGGGTTGGAGATGTGGAACAACCCTGCAGGAGCCCTTTTGTTGTGGTGAAGTCTCCTATGATTCTTGTTCCCATTTTAATGGACAGTTTATTTTCTTTATACAGAGCTTTTGTAGCTTCTATGAGCTCCGTCTGTATTTCTAATTTGTACATTGCCTCCCATAGTTCTGACCTTGGTACAGAGCCATGCGCCTTTCTCAGGTCCACAAATGCCAAGTGTATATCTCTATTTTTTGATTTTTTCTTTTCCAACATTCAATTTCCAACAAAAATTCAATCATCTACATAAGATTACTCCATTCTCCTATAATATGCAAAAGTCATTACAGTAAACAGATTGTGCCCCACTTTCATCCATATTAATGATATTTGGGTAATAATCTTTTTAATCTGATTATGGTGGTTTTTTAGTCGTTTTTAGTCGTTTCTGGTATATGGCGGAAAGTGAAACATAAGTTATCAGGCAATTGGTTCTGTATAAATCAACCTCTTTAAATATATCAGCCTGAACTTATTTCATAGAACTTAAGCATATTGGAGTGTTGCTGAAGGCATATTTTGTGTAGTTGCCAAGTTCTTGTCGTATTTTAAGGGACATATTTCTATGCCACCATTCCACAGACAGACTGTAATGATTCCTGAATCCACCGTAGAGGAATATAACATCAGGTATGTGTAACACATTTTATCTTGCACTACAATAAGCCTATTGTTGATATACAAGCATATTTTTGTGTATTCTAAGAGTTATATTTTTTTAGTGTAATTTGTAGACCTTAAACTGTCATCGTATGCCATAGTCTATTTATCGCTCGAACAGCGCATATAAATATTGCTGATTTTCAGGTCAGCCAGGTCAGTCCCTTACGGGCCCTCCGAGAGTTTAGTGCTCTTGGGGCGCTGCTTCCTGCTGTTCCAATTATACTCTGTGGCTGAGAATTATGTTAACTTAACTTGGTGTTTTATTTCGACGAAGAAATTGTCATGTAAGAAATATCTTGCCTTTTTCAAGGTAAGACACCGAAGATAAATATTTTCTAAGTCCAGAACCCGAAAATAGACTTAAGTAGAGGAGCTCTCGACGATAACTCCGAAGTCCTCTACAGAGCACCCGGGGATATCAGAAGGTGGTTAGACCCTTAAATTGTTCCCCCGAGGTGACAAAACCACCTAATCGATAGGGGTAGCCAATGGTGATAAATACGTTGTAAAAAAGTAGATATTGGAACCTGTACCCTATTTAAAACCCTTCTGGCCAAAGGCTAGTACATGGTCATATTGTAGTTTTAATTTTTGTTTATTTGTAATGATGATAAAAATTAAATTTTAATTTTTGTTGCTACAGAAATTGAATTATGCCTCTTACGTAATTTTAAGATAGTTTAGATTAATTTATTAGTTTTAGATTTAACTTAATGTGTTAGTGTAATTAATATACAGTCAGCAATTCTAATACTTTTTTCTTTGTAGGGTTTTCTCTTCATTTCATTCTATTTTTTTATTACGTCGTTCTTCGTGGTTACTTTCTTCGCCATTACCTGGGCGTTCTGGGAAAATCCACTAACTCACAAAAGTAAAGTTTTGAGAAAAACGCATTTAAAGATTTCTATACCTCTTAAAAATCAGGAACACTGGTTGGTCAAGTTCTGGTACCTGGATATTATTTGGAAGTATGTTATCCACATGTAGTGTTCACATTGATACATTATTTTATTGATGAAAACTGTGAAAAAGATGGAGTTAGTTGATTTTCCTTGTCATTGAATGCACCAATTTAATATAACGGTTGAAACATTTAAATGTATAAATTAATATTAAATATATAAAATAACATATTAAATGTATAAAATAATATAAAGAAATTAATTTAATTTCTTCCAGTTTATGGACTTGGGAATACATCGTTAGTTTTATTGTAAGCACTTTGTTAATTGTAAATGTTCGTATCTCTTTACAAATTTAAATTTTAATTATAAGTAATACCTAGTCCGTTTTCGGTTCTTCGTTTTTTTTATTGTTTTATGTTGTACAACATTTTCGCCTGAGCGCACGCGACACTTATAACGCGAATAATTTTTTGTAGGCAAGAAGCCCTATTTGTTTTGACGCAACTAGTTACTGTGCAGGTTATCCTAGTCAAATCCTAGTGTTTGTTAAATAGCGTTACTTTTGTATGGTTTATTTTATTATTAATTATTTCATATTTATTTACAGGCCAAATTTATCATTGGTTTACTTATTATTAATATATAATTTATAAGTAAGGTGTCGTTTTATTTCTCTTGTTTTATATACCATTGATTTATTACTGCAACCATTTGGTAGGTTTGGAGCTGTAGTCTACTTTAGGCATGCACCGTGGGGCAAATTTGCCTGGCGCTCAATTAACATTCATTCGATTTAAAAGAGTCCCAACGAATCACCCCATCTTCACTTGAACATAGCGCGCTACGACTTTGTTGTCATCCGACAGCCGGATGTAGCAATTTAGCGCCCGCGCATGCGCGGCGAGTTGTTGCGGACCATTTTCTTCCTTCCACTAAACTTTAAACAGGCCACCGTGTATCTATTTATTACATATTCTTTATTGTCATCCTCTATTTTATCCTAACTTTATTTTGATTTATTTAAAGTGGACCATCCTTTAACTAATTATCTATTCAACAAATATACACCTATTAGTAAGAGTTATCTATCTGTGATAGGTAATTAGTTCCTTCAGGGCATCATAGAACAAGTTCGTAAGTCTAATGACTTGCCATAGTAATCCTATACAGTTTTTGAGCTTTAAATATTAAAAGTTTTAATGGGAATCTTAAATTCATAGCAGTGGCACTATTTGAATGAAGACAAAACTTTGTGGAAATGTGCACGCTATGCAAAATTCTAAGGAGTAAGATTGTTTTATTAAAAATAAAATTTCAGGTGGATCGTAACAGAATGATATGTTCTTTTAAGATTAAAAACTGTTTATTTATTAGCTGGATTAATGATATGTCTTTATATCATGATCATCATTACTTCCTTCTTTATATTTTCCTATATATATTTCCTTCAATTTTCCCACTGCTGACGTGGTTCTTGAGGATCTTTGCCGCTTATACTTTAAAAAGAAAGAAAAACGAAGGACAGTGTACATTATAAAGCAGTATTACGAGCTATTGTGTACTTAGCATCCTGTGCTATCGTGTATACTGATTGGTGTGAAGTTCAAAAGACTGTCAAAAATTTAACAATAAAACCGATTAAAATTTCCTCTCCCTTTTTCACTTATTTGATCTTGTTCCATGGTCGCCAATGTATTATTGAATTATTTGATCTTACTTCGTCTTCTGATTTGCTCAGATTCAAATATAACATCGAGAGTTTCAGTAATGATTTAACACAATCCATATACCAGATAAGAGTAGCCAAAAAATTAAATAGACTAAGTGAAGGATCGCCGAATGCAATGTACAAAAAGAGACATGTATGTATGTAGTAGCAAATGAAGCTCTTCGTCAAGTAAACAATGGAAAAGCATCAGGACTATACACATGACACATATATTTTGTGAATATATAAATGTAGAGGAGCCGCCAAATCAATGAAAAAAAGACATTATTTTATCAATTTTTCAAAAACGGATGCACAAAATATTACGCAGTGTCACGCCTTTACTGTTTCACAATAAGGGCTATAAGGATAAGGGGTATCAAACATCGTGATGTAACGTAAATAAATAATGTGATTTAATGACCATCATAAGTTTTATGTATAAAAAAATGTATAACCAACCCCAATTACTTCTAATAAGAAATAAGTCCCTACTAAAATTATTCACGAAATATGATTATAAATTAATGAATTAAATGCTTTACAATCTAAGTAAACCTGGTATCCCCCAAAATCTAGGAATTAAAATCCAAGAATGGAAAGAAATCCAAGTAGAGAAGAAAATTTACGAAGACAAAATATCCAGGTAAAAAAATGCTCTAAAAAGGAAAACAAATTTAATAAAATATTAATCATAACCAAGCCCTTCTAATACATTTAGTTAAACACTGATTCTCAGTTGCTAAACCCATTGCCTACTCAAATCCCAATTGCCAGCTGCGTCAAATTACTAATTTTATTCAAACACGGCTACAGCTCGTAAGACCCCTGTATAATTTATACAGGGCTGAACACCCAAACTAAATCCATAAAATTATACTTCGATGAATTATTACTGAATTCCTTTTATTCTGAATAATCTGAAAAACTACCCATCATTATAAACAAATTACAAACAAAATCCATCTCTATGATAAATAATTATTAATGTCGGTTCGGTAATCCCAGTCCGAACTGTCTAGTGACTTTAGTAATTTTTTTTTGCCAAGTTAGTCACTTTTTGACAGACTAGAAGTGGCTGGAAATTACTATACAACCAAGCACACGTGCTGATAGCCAATATTAATAGTAAACAGACGTAAATAAAATAGAACTTTCTTAATTACCGACTAACTGGATAAACTTTAAATTCTGGATTAAACTTGTTTAAACTTTATTCGTTTACTGAAACAATTCTTAAGAAACTCAAGCTAAATGCTACCAAAAACTTTTAAGTTGGTTGCCTACAATTGGAGCAACTCAACGATACAATATTTATTAGCTGTTTTGACTGTTTTATAAAAAATATATTTTTATATATAATAGAAATTAACTTTCTTCATACATGGGATAAATTTCTAAGCGAATTTGATTTTTGACGCTATCATTTGTCACTTGTTAATTTGATTTTGCGACTTTTCTTCTTTGATGTGAGGATTGTATTAGGCCCATATATATATTTACGCACATTTTTTCCTGAGACTTCCAGACATTTGGATGTTAATTGAAATGTTTTTGTTATTAAGAACATTTGTAACATTTACATAATTCGATAAATACATTTTAATGATCAACTTATCTCAACAAGGTTTTCATTCGGCAAATAATTAAAAAAAAAACATGTTAGACATTTTAAATAAACCTTTGTGCAGTTTCATTACCTTGTTATTTAACAGCAACCTTACTCATCTAAAATATTGACTTTTAAAAAAACATTTTATCATATTTATTTAAGAAAAACTTACCAACACATTAGCTGATGGAACAAATAGAAAACTTTGACTATCCATAATGATAAAATTCAAAATAGAACTAAAAAAGAAGTAAGCAAAAATAATAAAACAATAAAACTATAATAAATAAAATAATACAAACAACGCGAATAATACAAATATTTACTACAATATGTTAAATTGTAATACCTCAAATATTATATTTTAAATATACAGGGAAAATTTTATGGGTTTAGTATACACTTCCACTATTTAGAATAATTCTTCTTTTTTCAAAGGAAGAAGTCTGTAATAGTAGTATACTCGCGATAGCCAATTCCGACAGGGGGCGCTCAAAATTGCAAAGATGGACGATCACTTTCGGGAAAACAAATCATTTTGTCATTTAAGCTCGAAGCTATAAAACGTTTAATATAAATCATTTACACGTGTGTTTTGCCAAAGTAAAAGTTAAATTATGTTCTTCAAAGTTTATTTGTTTGTGATTCGAGTTTATACATACGGTAATTGACTCACAAACCTGAATAAAAATAAAATTTAATGTTTGTTTTTTACAGTATGTCTGATCTTTATTTGAGGATGAGGCAATTTTTGGAGCTTTTGGCCACGTTATATTTTGTAAATTACGCCTTACGTTTTCTACTAATAACTTCATGAGACCTTTGGGGCAATTTAGCTGATGAATTTTTCTTCAGTCTTCTCAATTTAGTTTCAGGTGTTACTATAAAGTAAATTAAATATAAATATATTAAAATATAAATATTATTTTAATCAACACTTACTTGGAAAGTAATCATTCTCAGTAAAATGTTAACTGCACACAGTCATGTGCTTGGTTATAGGTTTGCCAATTCGCAAAATGCATTGCCAAACTTTTCTCATATTGTCGTCCAGCAGAAACTTATGTATGGAATTTTTTTTGTGAACTATAATAGGATGAACATTGAGGAACACTGCAATAGTTTTTGAAGTCGAAATCATTGTTAATTACAATATAAACCGGTCGCTAATATGTATACAAATTAAAGACCATTTTAAGCTTTTCCCGAAGTGGATGCTTCTGAAATCCACCACCAGGCGTCGCCCACTTTGCGGTTCCTCGCGAATTTGGGCTATTAATACTGTGGCTAGAAGGCAAAAGGGGATAACTCTCATTTGGAAGTTTTTCAGTACATACATTTTTAGTTCATATGGTCTTTTTGTTACCTTATAGACGTAATATTAGTAACGGTTGTATATTTCTAGATCCGACTTAAATTCTGTTAGATATATTTAAGTGTTTTTTCTTAAATTAATATCTATGTGTCCAATATTTTGATAAATAAAAAAAATATTTTAGGATATTTATTATTTTTAATTATTTTAAGAAAGCATAAGGAGATAAGTCAAGTTATAGTTGAAATGAACATAAAATCATCTTGGTAAAGGGGGTTATGTAGATTTATACCCTTATGCTCGGTAGTAACTTGGTTAACATTATATGTGCACTGTAGTGTTAACTGCAGTTATTTCTACTTACAAAGGGCAACCACAATAAAGCAAAGAAAATATTTTGTTCTGGATATAGCATTGACAGAACAAGAAATAAAACGTAAATTTTTTCAAAAAGTTTATTAAACATGGCGGTTTCTATAGCAATCTGATGATACGTTTACAAATTAACAATTGATCAAGATGATACTTAGAAAGAGAATTAAAGGCGCATCCTAAACACAAAATAAAAACATATATTCTATATAATACGAACAGAATAGCTTTCGCAGGAAGAAAAAAAAAATTTGATGAACACAAATATTTTTCGGAAGCTGTTTCTTTAAAATAATAAACTACACAAATATTTGTTTTAGAATATTTTATTAAAAATCGTCATCACTAAAATAATTATCTATATCTGGATCTGTGTCAGCAGTATTATCCAGATCTTGTGAATTTCGTGGGATTTGGGCAAGTCCACGATAACATTCTTTTGCACTCTCATCAACTAACATAATAAGCTCTGAAAGATCGCTTACTTTTTTTTCACTTATTTGTCTTGGCTTATCATACAAATTATCTAAAGTAATGTTCTTGATATCGATGAGTGTATCTTTTTTTTTGTTTTCTAAAATTTATTTCTTGAAATGGCTGATATTCCTGAAGCGATGTTTTAAAATTAATAATGCCAAATTCCTTGGTGTATCTTAGCCATTTCATATTTCTCCAGCAAATTTCAGTCGTTGTCTCTCTTCTTTCTCTTTATTAACATTCCTTTTAGCAGAAAGCATTTCAGAAGGTAAATTAGCAAAACTCTTAAATAAACAAGAAGCAATTTCGTTGGCACGTAAAACACGGTATTAGTTTGTAAGTAAGGAATAGGAAAAACCTGTTGTAAGTCAAATACAAATATTTTTTGACTTTTGCTGTTTATACATTTTAATTTGTATAATCTCTTTGATTCGTAAGCAGTTTCAAATTCTATATGACGATCTGCTAATAAATTCTCAAATTTTTTTTTTTGCATCAGCTGTCTTACTGATATTAATATGATTCTGAAAAATATCACAATTGTTACAGGTATCGTTGCTTGGTTTTTTAAACTTTAAGCCTAATTTATCGATTGTTTGAGAGTCAACTTTATAAGAAACCGGTTCAGATGTTATGTCCTGGGTACACATTAGATACATCTTAGCTTTTGTTAATTCTGCTACTAGATACTTTTTACTAGTATGTTTTCGTGAGTAGTGAGACCCATAGGCAGGAAATTTTGATATGTGGCTATAGACGAGTTCCATTCTAGATTCGGAAATTTTGTTTTTTGGTTCATGCCTGCCTCTGCTATCAGCCATATTAATACCACAGTTGGATGACATTTTCTTTTTTGTAACAGTTTCTATAAATTTATTACTTTTGTCAAAAATAGCACAAAAACATACCTTGCAGCATTGGATTCTTCCTCCTTGGATTTCTATAAAATATGTAAAACACTTTTCCCTATATTTTTTGAAGGTTTATCAGTATCACTTCTGTTAGTAGTAATCTTCTTGTCAGAAATTTAAATTAATGAGGCAATACAACTTACCCTTCTACCGGAGTTGCCCATTCTCCAGTAATTTTGAAACAGAGATAATCTATGTTCACCAAATATTTTTTTTTACACTTTCTTCTACAATCTCGCAGTGACCGTGACTGCCTAGCTTTATTGCGTTTCCTTTGTCTGTTTCATATCCTTTACCCGTATTTCGTAAAACCTGTCTATTTTTTCTTTTTCCCACTTTTCGTTTCAATATTGTGTGCATTGGTTGGCCATGTTCTTCATTGTTTTCCAAAGTTGGTTCATCTGAGCCATTTTTCTCCTGTTCGGTGTCAGAATCACTATGGTGGTCTTCTGGAATGTGATCATAGGCCGGGTCTTTTACGCTGTCGTCTGAGTCAAAATCTTGCTGTATATTTTCTTTTACTAAAAAAAAGTATGGAATGTAGTGATCAATAATCAACAATTATACCACACGTGGAGGAATAATAATTGTTATTTCGAGTTGCCATCGTAGTCAACGTTCCTTGATAAAATTTGCGTGTGCTCTCTTCACAATCTAGACAAGTACTGACAAGAAACTGATACGAATATGATTTGCGTAGACACCGCATTCTTGCAAAAAGGGATAACTTTGTATATCCTAGCAATACTTTCATATATATTTCTTCTATCACATTCCGGCAAAAGGGGTTATCTTGATTTAATCCCTTTTACTAGCACACATTTCGAATAATTCTCAAGTTAACATGACTTAAATCGTTTTGCTTCTCAGTTAATTTCATAATGTTAGAAAATATGTGCACATATACCATTTTACTAGTAATTACTATTTTGCTCTCCAGAAGATATCTTGAGTTATATCCTTAAAACAGTCGTAACGATTAAATTGTAGCCAAGTTACCCCTTTTTGATCAATAATAATATTTTAATTAGTAAACTTTCACTTAACTCTCTTTACCAAGATTGTGCAGAATCAAAAATGCTGTCGAATGGTATACATAACACTATTTCGCAAAAAATCGACTTATCCCCTTTTGCCTTCCAGCCACAGAATACTGAGAAGTGGGAATTTTTGTGTTGTAGGTTTCCGACTATGAATCTGTCAAAATATGCTTGAGCTAAGCGAATGAACATATTTATATTTCTACAATTATGATAAAAACAATGCTAGATTGTAATACATTTTTCTAGAAATGATAGTAAAAATCGGTAATCACAAATATGTTCATTCAAATGTTAAACAGGCTTTTACCCCTTATAAAGTAGACTAAACGCTAGTTTGGAAAGTCTCCTAAATTTAAGGGTCTTAGCAACAAAATAAGAGGCAATCTCTAACTAACGGGCTTTAATAAACAATCATATTTAACATACTGGTTGTCTGTCTCTCGCTACTTAAAGAATTTAATCAACACGTGTATTACTCACTGCTAACAAACTAGTTATGGGTTTTGATTCGAAAAATCAGCGACAATACTATGGCATCCTACTGGAGCTCCACAAATGCCTATAACGATCCATACAGACCTTAACTACAGCGCTGCATCATGTGATAAATATGTGCTCTTGTCTTAAAAAATACAATTCCTCAACGATATGGGCTTGGAAAAATACACTTTTCAATGACTTTTCAAAAGAAAAACATAATCCGAAGTTGGTTATAAAACCGACACCTGTATGTCAAACGCGGACCACTATCTCAAGCATGCCACGAAATTACACACGTGTAACTGATTAGAAGCAAAACTCGATTTCTATCAATCAGAAGAACAGGCAGGATTTCGAGCGGGACACGGAACAAACGACCATTTGCAATGCCTTAAAACTCTAGTTGAAAAGTCTATCGAATATAACAGACCCCTTGCTCTTATCTTTGTCGACTTCCACAAAGCATTTGACACAGTCGAAACAGTTGCTATCTTAAAAGCACTATCAGAATGCAGAATAGATCACAGGTATGCAAATATTATTCGAAATATATACGAAAATGCGACAACAACCGTTAACCTCCATTGCATGACTGAGAAGATAAAAATTGGCAGAGGGGTGCAACAGGGAGATACCTTGTTGCCAAAACTATTTATAACAGTTATGGAGTACGCATTTAAACGGCTAAAGTGGGAATCAAAGGGTATTAGCATCGATGGAAAGATATTCAATCATCTCAGATATGCCGATGATATTGTTCTCATAACAGACAACTTAGGAGAAGCCAGAGTTATGCTACAATAACTACAGCAAGTAACCCAGAAAGTCGGTTTAAAAATAAACTATGGAAAAACAAAAATGATGACCAACCTCGTCCCCAATGAGCTAATAGAAATCGAAAAGTCGCTCATAGAACTTGTGGAAAAATATGTGTATTTGGGTCACGAAATAAGGTTAACGCGAGATAACCAAACATGCGAGCTACTCAGAAGAATAAGTCTGGGTTGGGCTGCATTCGGAAAAATGAGAGACGTATTTAAAACAAATATACCGATCAATTTAAAAAGAAAAGCTTTTAACCAGTGCGTTCTACCAGTCCTTACATACGGAGCAGAAACCTTAACTCTCACAAAAACATCAGCCGAAAAATTGAGAAGGACACAACGAAAGATGGAGAGATCAATGCTTGGAATAAGCTTAATAAATAGAATAAGAAACTAGGAAGTTCGTAGACGAACCGGAGTGGAAGACATTATCGAACATATTACAAGGCAAAAATGGAGATGGGCAGGACATGTTGCAAGAATGAAAGACGACAGTTGGACAAAAAAATTGCTTGAGTGGAGACCACGGGCTGACAAGCGAAGCCGAGGAAGACCCCCAACGCGATGGACCGACGACCTTAAAAGAATCGTGACCAATTGGATAGCAGAGTCGCAGAACAGAAGCAGATAGAAAAGTCTAGAGGAGGAGGTCTATGATGATGATGATGATGATGAACTGATTAGCTGTAGCTGTAACGTGTAGTTTGTCTAGTCCGAAAGTAGGTCAACGTCGACCAATGAGCTGATACCATAGCCTCAATAAAAGAATAACACACCTGTTACTACACTAAACTAACTTTACAGGTATCGAAGGATGAATAATTGATTAAAGATTAAGAATAATTTTATAATTTGTAATAAACTACGAGTAATACAATGCGTTCTTAGCAATAATTAAAGTTTATAATCTCTAATAATATATCTTAGGGATACAAATAAAAGTTAAGCAACGACGCGACGCAAGGTTTATTTTGACAAATACCAATACCGCAGATTAGACCGCAGCCAAGGGTATTTATCTTTTTCATATTATACGAGGGTCAAAGAAAGATTGCAACCAGAATAGGAATCTAAAAATCGATCGCGTTTAACCTTCGGCCAAATACGCCTTAAATAATTACAAAATCGGGCGCGCGGCAGCAATTTGCTGACATGTAGTTTCTTAATATTTTGTGACACTTTTTTTATTTTTGAGTAACTGTATCGTTATTTATTTTGTTACAAAATAAAAAAAGCTTTATTAACTTAACTTATTTTAATGAATTGTGCAAAAAAACTTAAATTTATTTGATTGTTACATCAACAAACGTTTATTGATATACAAACGTACATTTATACAACTTTGTGATTCAGTATAAAGGTGTTCTTTTATTAAGTTCATTTCAAGATTTTTGAGAAAATGTGTTCTTTTGAGTGATTTTCCAGAATTTGCAGTAGAATATAGAACAAAAGTATTAAAACCGCTAAGATTTATTAAATTATAGAGTATAACACACGGCCATCTTTCGTAATAATTGTTGATGAACATAATTTATCCACAGTATCAACCCCTTCTTTTGTTTAGCTGTAATCTAAAATCAACTGTGGTTTCTTAGTGTCTATCTCAACTTTACTTTCGTTGTGCATATACGATAGTAATATGACTGACTCACTTTTACTGGGCACATAATAGGTAATTATATGATCTTTTTGAAATCCGAATATGCTAGATTAAACTGCTCTTGATTTATGTGGAAGACATTTTAGAGGAATTTCTCGGTTGTTGGTATAAAAATTATCGGTTGTTATGTTTCTTTCCGTTATTTCTATGAACTCTATTAGACGTTTTACAACTTCAAATGCCAAATTTGATTGGACGTATGGGCCACTTGGCTGCTTACCGCAATATATCATCTCTAAATTGGTGGTATAAAATGTTCGATCATCACACAACGCATACATTTTTATTCCGTACCTAGTAGGTGTATAGGGTTAGTAGTATAGTATTATAAATATACAGGTGGTGTATATACACCTACCTCTGAAGGGATAGAGCGTTTCATCAATAATTGTTGTATAACAAGGAAAAGACAGTTAAGATTTTATTGTTGTATACTCTGACAAATTATAGGAGTTTTAACAATTTTTTATAAATTTATCAAGAAACGATCTAATTGCCAACATCTTTTCTACTTTATGTCTTTATTCCTTATGTGTTCATCAGTAAATCTTAATGAATGTGCAACAAATAAAAAACGTTTATAGCTCATAACTGCTTCAAAAATTTCAATCCCGGTATCATCTCTTTCCCAAAGTTCCATCACGTTTGTAAGATTGATGTGCTTTATTTCGAGTCCGAAGAAGGGTAACAACTCATACTTATTCACACTCCTGTAATCTTTATCTCCTAGATTTTGCGTTTTATTTCTATGTTTATTTATATATTTATTGGTAAAAAATAGGACTTCATCAACCATATCAATATTGATAATAGTAAAAACCGCATCAATTTCTGTTTTTATTTGACACGCAGTTCCTTTGGAACCAATGTTTCCCAGGAAACATTGAGTTTATGCAGCAAATTACAATGCCGTGCCCGGCCGAAAGTTAAAGATGAAATTGAGTTTAGGCAGGAAGGTTTAGACTAATTTAAACTGTACTATTCGCGAAGAACCGCAAAGAAGGCAACGCCTGGTGGTAGATTTCAAAAGCATCCACTTCGGGAAAACCTTGAAATTGTCATTAATTTGTATATGTATTAGCGATCGGTTTATATTGTAATTAACAATGACTTCGACTTCAAAAAACTATTGCAGTGTTCCTCAATGTTCATCCTATTATAATTCACAAAAAAATTTCCATACATAAGTTTCCGCTGGACGAGAATATGAGAAAAGTTTGGCAATGCATTTTGCGAATTGGCAAACCTATAACCAAGTACATGACTGTGTGCAGTTTACATTTTACTGAGAACGATTAATTTCCAAGTAAGTGTTGATTAAAATATTATTTATATTTTAATATATTTAATTTACTTTATAGTAACACCTGAAACTAAATTGAGAAGACTGAAGAAAAATGCTGTTCCATCAGCTAAATTGCCCCAAAGGTCTTATGAAGTTATTAGTAGAAAACGTAAAGCGTAATTTTCAAATTTTAACGTGGCCAGCTCCAAAAACTGCCTCACCCTCAACTAAATATCTCTGCCGACCTTGCAACCACAAAAATAATTGAGATAATGTAAATTTTACTTTCCGTGTTTCAAACATACTGTAAAAAAACAAACATTTAACAAATAAACGTTGAACAACGTACTCCAACTTTTACTTTGGCAAAACACACGTGTAAATGATTTATATTATATGTTTTATAGCTTCGAGATCAAATGACAAAATGATTTGTTTTCCCGAAGTGATCATCTATCTTTGAAAGCTTGAGCGCCCCCTGTCGGAATTGACTATCGCGAATAAGAGGCGAGATTGTAGCCACCGTTGTAGCACAGGGTTTGCTGCGTAGATTTTTAAACGTAATAGTAGTTAAAGTGGCGCACCTAGGATTTGCCTGGGGGGTTTGGGTGGGAACCTCTATTTTGAGACCTTAAAATTTGGGTTTTAGTTTAATTTAAAGTACTAAAGATATCAGTGCCAAAGATTTAGGGAACTGATACCCTGCCTATCATTTAAAATCACCCTCTTCTCCTTGTGCACATTTGATTGTCGCATGTACCGTACTCCGAAAGTGTCGCTGTAAGGCTGACGACATTTTTGGAACACTTCCGTCTCTTATCTAGATCTTATCTCTGTCGTTGGTCCGGTTGGTGTTTCTCATCTTTTCTTTTTTTTTTAAATACTGTTCGGATGTAATTGTGAACACTATTCCATCCTTCTTTACTTCCCGTCATCTTCACGATCATCTCTCTCACAGTTACAGAGTTTATACCTATTTCTTTTTACATGCTGTTTTTCTCCACTCTACATATATTACACTCCAGCATTTTGTGAGTAACAGTGTCGGAATATTCACAGTATAGGCATTTATCTGTATCTGTCTTTCTGAACCTATGAAGATACGTCCTAAAACAGACAATCTACCCAGTCCCTTAGGCTCGGGATCAGCATCTTGGTACACTGGGCATTGGGCAACGTCTTTCGTGTTGTTCCACTCTTCTTGCCATCTTTTCATTAATCTTTCCGTTTCTTCTTTTTTATGGCTCTCATAGAGACGTTTCCTTTCTACTGCTAACACATGTAGAGGAACACAACCCGTGATAGACGACAAGGCCGCCGTAGATACAGTCCTGTAGGCCCATGCTACTCGCAACAGACTCGTTCTGCCTACTTTTCTTATGAGCCTAATATTAGGTATCTATACCTAAATATAATGAAAAATATTATTAATTATTGTGTATTTATACAATAATTATTATATTCTACATATTTAAAGTGGTAATTTAATTCTTAAATTAGCGTTTTGGATTTTTGGTATTGTGTGTGAAAGACAAGTTATATTTTCCTAGGATTCTTTATATATTTTTTTACTTTATATGCCCACCGCCGAAACTCCTCCCCCCTCTGGGTGCGCCACAAAGTAGTTAGTGTTTTTTGTAACAGCTCGGCTGTAGGCCAAAGTAATAAAAAATAAATAAGAGGTACAAATAACCGACTTACAAAAGGAATATGCAGTCCCACTAATTTGTGCAAAATTTTAGTATCAATGATAAATATATCCAAGCAATAATAAAATTACACAAACATTGTACACAAACTATTTCTCAGGAGTTCTATATGAATAAAGGTTTAAGGTGGGAGTGTTCATTAGCACCGATTTTATTTAAAATATATTCAGAACAGGTGTTTAAAAAATTGGAAACGAAAATGCCGCAAAATGGGAATTCTCGTAGGAGATGAAACCTTGGACAGTTAACTCCTTGCAGAAGCTCAGTCGGGTAGCAGGAAACAGAGACGACAGCAGTTATATGTTTAGAAAATTATACGAGGAATCTTTAAAATTGGATGTTACAATAAATACAAAAAAAAATGGAGTACATGGTAGTGGGTAAAGATGATTGACAAGGCTTTGGTGCAGGAATATTCAAAATTAAGAATGTTTATTTGTTTAAATATTTTGGTATCTCTCTTACAGCAAATGAAAAAGCAACCAAAGTAGGACAAGTAAAATTGGGCAATGTAAGAGGCAATAGGTCTACCACATTCGTTACTGGAAGTGACAAAAATAATGCTATACAAAGCAATTGCTTGCAGCATCACCACTTATGGCTCAGAAATATGGGAGCTAAACAAAGACGGAGAAGTTACCATAATAAGTTCTATTAGCTCTTCTTTTATTATTTATGTTAAATGCTTGCTTAAAATCTATAAGAGGATATGTATTATGTACTTCGATATCGGGTTTATATTATTGATCAATTTACGTCGCGATTATATAGATCAGGGGTTACCAATTATATTTCTCGGGTCCGTTTAAAAAAAACTACTGCTCTTAGCACTAAACCAGGCAGTGGCGTAACCGGGGGGGAGGTTACCCAGAAACCCTCCATTACTTGTAACCCCCACCCCCTCAAGAGATCATCCTGGTTACGTAGTTAAAACCAGGTAAATAGGCCACCTTGTTTAGGGAGGGGTATAAAATAAACTCAAGGAAAAAGATGATTATAAAGCTATTATATTGTTTTTTCTCCCGTCTTTGTTTAATAAAGTTTTGCGGCGTAATTTGAAATATTTGTATCTTAAAAGGTAAAAGAAATAATAAGTTAGACTTACTCACAATCAATTTAATTTAACTAATCGGACGACCGGTTTCGCTTTCTATAATATGCAAAGCATCTTCAGGTCACGATACAAAGTTAAAATGCTGAAAATAATAATCCCATATTAGGGTGTTGTCTAATAAAGATAAAAACAAAGATAAAAACATAGGTAGGTGATATAAATTATATAAATTACAACAATTATGCCAATATTACATGGCTGTGGTTTTATAAATGAATAAAATGTTTAAGCAGACAAGGTAAGACCCACAAATTGGTAACATAGTCTATTAAACTGTAATGAATTAATAAATAAACCAATAAATAAACATTACTTACATGCCATCAATTAATAGAGTACCGGCATGTAAGTTATGTTTATTTATTGGTTTATTTATTAATTCATTACAGTTTAATAGACTATGTTACCAATTTGTGGGTCTTACCTTGTCTGCTTAAACATTTTATTCATTTATAAAACCACAGACATGTAATATTGGCATAATTGCTGTAATTTATATAATTTATATCACCTACCTATGTTTTTATCTTTGTTTTTATCTTTATTAGACAACACCCTAATATGGGATTATTATTTTCAGCATTTTAACTTTGTATCGTGACCTGAAGATGCTTTGCATATTATAGAAAGCGAAACCGGTCGTCCGATTAGTTAAATTAAATTGATTGTGAGTAAGTCTAACTTATTATTTCTTTTACCTTTTGAAATGGACTCACACAAGCAACACATTCATGATTTGTATCTTAATTGAACTGAACTTAATTTAATCGTTTAATGATACTGTTTCTGATTACTTTTCTTCTGCATCTATAGTGTTCAACAATTTCATGGAACATATCTAAACCTATTTAAACATTTAAATGTTAGTAACAGCTTACTTTAAACAACATTTGTTTACTTTACTTTACCAGCTTCGCTGGTCCGTACACCATTACGCTTGAGTGAAAAACTGTTGCTTAACAGTTGCACAACATTTGCAATTTTGTGGAAATCAGCATATCTCCTTTTTAATACATTCCAAATCAAGTTCATTAATAAAACGTGAGAACTAAGTAATATCAATATCTTTGTTACTATCACTAACGGATTGAGAGGAAAGTTTAAAAGTTCTGCCTTAATATCCTCAGAAAAAAGTTCAATATTTTAAGAAAATCTTCTAATATCCGACAAAAGTTCACAAACAAGTTTCTCCTTGCATTGTAGTTTTAAATTCAAAAAGTTCAGATGTCTGAAGATATCCGCAAAAAATGCGATATTTGCAACGTTTTTTGCGTCCAAGAGGAAGCCCAAATGGTCATTTACAGCTTCATTATTAATAGTGGATAGAAATTCTTTTATGTTGTCAAGTATTGCAAATAATCTTTCAATCACTAAACCTTGAATTGACGATGCCTCAAAGATGATTTTGCACGTGCAAAGTTCACTATCTTCATGACGGTTTGCATTTTACTGTAAAGAATTGGATTTAAACTGCAACACAACATACTTTGATGAATAATACAATGATACGATATTAGATATTGCACATAGAATCGCTACTTAGTTGCTGGATCAAGAGTTTTCTGCACCCAACCATCGCTGCAGCGCCGTCCGTAGTGATCGAAATAACTTTTTTTTAATCCAAACCATCCTTGTCAAAATCGTCCATCACAGCCTTGTGTAAATCCTCTCCTATAGTAGTTCCTGATATTGGCAAAATAGTCAAAAGTTCTTTAACAAACTCTTCACTGGTTCTGTCCAGGTACCCCCCTATAATTACAAGCTGTGCTGTATCTATAATGTCGCATGACTCATCCAATTCCAAAGCAAAAATATTTAGTGACAGCCAAGATTTGTTTTAACGTTTTGTATGTTTCATCTGCCAATACCTGTGTATTCCTTGTGCTTGAAATAGTAGATATTGGAATACGCTGAATAGTATCGACAACATCCTTTTTATTTTCAAATACTGAATTTCCTGATTCCAGAAAACACTCTTTAACGACAGCCGCGTCAATAAATGGCTTCATATGTTTGGCAAGCGCCCAGGAAATGCGTAAAGAAGCATCAGAACATTTTTCTTAATCGGTCATTGATCGCTTAATAATTTCCGTACATGCAGCGTAATTTGAAAGTTAACTCACAAGTTTACTTCTACGAATTAGAGTTCCTATTCTGTATTTTTCGTCAAATATTTGATATTTTGTTTCGTAATGCCGTTTAATATTCAAACTTTTAATTATTGCCACAGTCTGATGGCAAATCAAACAACAGGTACTGCTCCAACTCGGTTTGGCAAAATGAAACAATATAAAGCTGTCCATTCAGGTTGAAACTGCATGTTTTCTGATTAAATTTTTCTTTTCTTATTAATATTGATATCAATGTAAAATATAAACAACGCTAGAATTATATAGAAAACAACACTTAAAAGTATTAACTAGAAACACTTAGCCCCCTTTCAGACGAGGATACTGTATCCGAGATACTGTATGCGAGATACAGAATTTTCGATGGCGGCTGTATCGGATTCACGGGCATGCTCGTCAGTGTGAAAATAGTAGCAGTGCAGTGCGGTTATATTTTTGGATTATGGATGTAGAAGAGTGTGTTATGCTGTGCTGAACATATTAAATAAAAAGAAACTGAAAAGACGACGTAATTTGTGGGTTCATCCTATTGTAGAATTAAGAGAAACCCAGGGGACCTATAGTTTGCTGTATCACGATTTATTGCAAGATCCATCGAAGTTTTTTAATTATTTTCGAATGTCTGTGAAGTCGTTTGAAGAACTTCATAAAATTTTGGAAATTGAGTAAGAAAGACACAACTATGCGTAGAATTATTTCATCAAAAAACGGCTTTCTATGACTTTTTAAAGTTAAAGTCTATGACTTAAATTTAAAATAAATATGTGTACTTATCTCCAATTTGTAAATTGTTTACCTCGTCCTAAATAAAAAATGACCGTATTCCTTTCACAATAATGTAGTTTGATATTCGTTAAATAATCAAAATTCCAATTAGCAAACTTTTAAAACTAAACTGTATACGTATGAAACAAAATATTAAAATATTCTACTATGTATTTATAATAAAAACACGTTTATTTCTTACCATATTCATTTTGCTGTACTGCAGTCATGGCCTCAAAATTGTCGCTTAGAATTTTCGACCCAGCACTGCTGCTTTTTATTTCTATTGCAGTAATCTGGCGATGCTGTATCCCATAGACAGGGATTTGATTGTACCAAACAAATTAATTTGTCACTATCAAATACAGTACGCTCCATTATTTAACTATATTCAGAAAACACCGTCTTTCTTTCGTTGCTCATTCACAATTATTAGACAGAAAATCGCGCGTCTATGGAATGTGGTGCAAAAGTATTCGTGTCTGAAAGCGTTCATTTAACGTAATGTTTCTTCTGTATCTGGGATACGCATTCAGTCGTCGGCGACAGGAAAGTCCGAGATACTGAATTCGGTATCTCGCATACTGTATCTCTCGCGCGTCTCGTGTGAAAAGCTCCATTTGAGTCTATGTAATATCTGCGTCTCGGATACGCGTATCTCGAATACAGTATCCTCGTCTGAAAGGGGGCTTAAACAACACTCAGAATGACGACTGATCGAAGATTGCGATGCGACAAGCAAAACTAAGACTGAGACTAGGTATGCGGGATATTCATCGATGATTGATAAACATCGTACTCCTTGGATAAATGGTCGATGTTTTGCCATCGACATTTAGATATTCGATAACATCGATGTTAAATGAAAATATCCAACATCAACCCCGGTAATCTTTAGTTTTATTAAATACAATAGAATTATTATAAAATTCCACAGAATGGTTACGGGCGGGCATGTTTTCGACGCTGAAGTACCTGAGGGTCTTAAAAGTACCCTTGTTTTGGACGCTGCCGGAAGGATTATCGCAGGTGCCAGATATTAGATATAATTAGGGTTTAATGATGGTCATTGAAATTTACTTAGTTACTAGTTATTAGTTTGTCAGAGAATAGTGAAAAGTGAACATGGAAATTTCAACGTTAGTAAGTAATCGTGGTAAAATTTTGTTCAAAGTGAACAGTTTTACTTTTTCTCAAGATAAAGTACTAAAATCGGGAGAAACGTATTGGATGTACGTAAAACGGTCGTGTAAAGCGAAGATATTCACGAAAGGGCCAGAAAAGTTAGTGATCCGAAGTAATCTAGAACATAATCACGAGTGTGATATCAAGACGCTTAATAGGCAGATTGTGCGTAGCAGTGCCAAAAGGAAGGCTAAGGATAATTTGACCGAAAGGCCGTCCAAAATCATACATAGTGCGTTGAAAGAAAATATAGTTTGCTTGAGTCACATGTCTGTTAAAGACGTTAATTTAATACGAAATCAAATATACAGTGAACGGCGAATGGCTCAACCGAAACTGCCCAAAAGTAAAGAAGAAACTATTGCTGCGGTAAATATTATGAATATCAAAATACTTAAAGACGAGAATTTTATATTTGCGGTTGAACTAAGTTCTAACATTATCATCTTCTCATGTAACACTAACATGCGTTTTCTGTGCGGCAGTGAAACGATTTATATGGACGGTACATTTAGTTACTGTGCTCAATATTTCAAGCAATTTTTTACCATACATGTATTTATCAATGGACATTATATACCATTGTGTTATTGTTTACTTCCCGACAAATCGGAACAAACCTATATAAAACTATTTAATGTTTTGAAACGCAAATGTGAAGTAATTGGTCTAAAATTCAATCCAAAAATCATTTTCTCCGATTTTGAAATTGCTATCCACAATGCTGCGCGTTTTGAATTTCCAAATGTGCACATTAAAGGGTGCCGTTTTCATCCCAAGGTGCCCATGGTTACTATGTCAGAAATATGCAAATTGAAATAATGTTATTATAAAATACAAAAGAATTTCAAAATTTGAAATACAAAAGAAATTCATTTTGTTATGGTTCCATTACCTGAAAATTTGGAAAAAACATTTTAGTTGCATTATAGACTGGTTACTAGGTACGTCATAGAAAATTTACAAACTAAAATAATTTTAGTGTTCAGGCTGCTTCCCTTTAGAGTTTGCTAAAAGATTATTTTGGGCGTGCATGATTTGGACGCTAAATTTAAAATTCGACACTGAAAAATAAAATTACCTGTTTCTGCATACATGATTTGGACGCTGGGTGTAATTGAAATGTAAATGGAAAGTCAGGTAATAAAATTCTAGAGATTAAGCTTGATAAGGTTTATTTGTCACTTTGAAATAAATACGACATACATTTTACGAAATGGAATCGATCGATACAGTTAGTTTGATACTCATGTATCCTATTTCATTGTATATCTAACGAACATAATTTTTTTTCTACTCTTTGGATCTTCAAGTCTATTACTTTCACTATTACAGACACTATTAATTTTAATGTAAGTTTCAGTTTGAAATTTTTTTAAAACATCAATAAAATGGAAAATATTTGGATGAGCATGGTAAAAATTATCATTAAAACGCGAGTGGAACGATTCACAAGCATGAGTTGTTAATTGTAAACTCTCACTCATCGCAGCCCACATCTCCGACGGAAATGTTGCGTGGTCGCCAATGTAGGTGTCCAATAAGTAGTCGGAAAACTTTTCAATTTTTGAATCCTTTGGTTGAATAGCCATAAAATCATATATGAAAGATTCTTCGACTTCTGAGGGAGGTAAAAATGGCAGCCCAAAAATATATTTCAGCCATTTAGATATTTCACTGTCTGCCAATTTATATTCCCGAATTAAGCCACAACCACCGATATTACGATACCAAGCTTGCATAAGATGAAAACGGCATTCTTTAATGTGCACATTTGGAAATTCAAAACGCGCAGCATTGTGGATAGTAATTTCAAAATCGGAGAAAATGATTTTTGGATTGAATTTTAGACCAATTACTTCACATTTGCGTTTCAAAACATTAAATAGTTTTATATAGGTTTGTTCCGATTTGTCGGGAAGTAAACAATAACACAATGGTATATAATGTCCATTGATAAATACATGTATGGTAAAAAATTGCTTGAAATATTGAGCACAGTAACTAAATGTACCGTCCATATAAATCGTTTCACTGCCGCACACTAAACGCATGTTAGTGTTACACGACAAGATGATAATGTTAGAACTTAGTTCAGCCGCAAATATAAAATTCTCGTCTTTAGGTGTTTTGATATTCATAATATTTACCGCAGCAATAGTTTCTTCTTTACTTTTGGGCAGTTTCGGTTGAGCCATTCGCCGTTCACTGTGTATTTGATTTCGTATTAAATTAACGTCTTTAACAGACACGTGGCTCAAGCAATCTACATTTTCTTTCAACGCACTATGTATGATTTTGGATAGCCTTTCGGTCAAATTATCCTTAGCCTTCCTTTTGGCACTGCTACGCACAATCTGTCTATTAAGAGTCTTGATATCACACTCGTGATTATGTTCTAGATTACTTCGGATCACTAACTTTTCTGGCCCTTTCGTGAATATCTTCGCTTTACACGACCGTTTTACGCACCTCCAATCCGTTTCTCCCGATTTTAGTACTTTATCTTGAGAAAAAGTAAAACTTGAGCAAAATTTTACCACGATTACTTACTAACGTTGAAATTTCCATGTTCACTTTTCACTATTCTCTGACAAACTAATAACTAGTAACTAAGTCAATTTCAATGACCATCATTAAACCCTAATTATATCTAATATCTGGTACCTGCGATAATCCTTCCGGCAGCGTTCAAAACAAGGGTACCTTTAAGACCCTCAGGTACTTCAGCGTCGAAAACATGCCCGCCCATTATTTTTAGGTAGGTATTTCCCGAAATTTTGAAAAACCCTTTGGTCGAAACATATTGTTTAGATTACTATATGTTTCTATAGAGTATTTCGTTATAGTATTAGTACGGTGCATTTTAAAAATGTAAAGATATTTATACATTTAGATTTTATCATAATTTTATACTATAATTTTATTACTATATATTGAATTTAACGGCGGTCTCCAAAAAACAAGCCCATGGTCCGGATGCGGACCTCGGTCCGCCATTTGGTGACTCCTATTATAGATAACGTGTATTGTTCATCCCAGCTTACTTCATCCCTACTGGCAATGTTATATTGTGGTTTTTGTATAATTTACGAGTCTTGGCTTAATCAATAAACAAGCTATGGTTAATAATAATATATAGTCGCTAATATCTATGGTTGATGAGAATTTTTTCTCTAAATAAAAAAAAATAAAGTTATTATTTTTTTCAAATTGTTTTATAATAATTTAATTTACAGTTTAATTTTACGAGTTCATTTGGAATTTGATCATTTTTATTCAGATTTCTTCTTTTTGCTATCTTGTGATGCTTCTGCTGAATATTTGTAATTGTCGTATATAGCCAAATAACTTTTTGAAATGCATTCCCATATTTTAGATCAATATTATTTTGGACTATTATATATTTAAATAGGTTTTTTATCTTTTCTATTTACTTATAACTTTTGTATCCACAAAGTTCATCAATCCATATTTCCTTTTTTCCCATTTCTGTGATTCTTTGATTATTTCCATTTTAATATTTTCTTGGAGTAAAAAGTTCTCAGGGTTATAAAGCGTCATGGATTGTTCTGCATTTCTTTATTATGAATATGGCCTGCTTTCTTTAGTTGTTCCTGGTGTTACTCATGTTTGAATTCTTTTTTGTGTTTATGCTCATTTTGATTCAAACTTAGGAATACTTGGTATACTTAGGAATACTTAATATAATTGATGGATTCGACCATTACTTGATGGAAATTTATTTTATGTAACAATAAAACACTGAAAACTTTGTTTTCAAAACTTCCACAAAATTTATTTTAAACTCTTATCACTACAGCTGTTTCGGCTGACTGCCTTTCTTAAGTGATCTATTTTTGGCATGCGTTTACACTTTATAGTCTCTAATGAAATAGGTTGAGGAGGGGAGAACTGTTTGTTTCAAGTTGGTCATTCAGAATTATATCTGTGTTTTTTAATTTGTCGATTTCCATAGATTCTAACAAAGATAGTTTAAGGCCTTTATTTTAAATGTGAAGAATTTTAAATTCGTCATTAAAAGAATGATTATGATCTAGAAGGTGAAGTGCGTATGTAGAATCTGTTTTTCTATCATTGAAAGCCCTTTTATGTTCTGCTATTCGTTTATTAAAATTTCTTCCAGTTTGACCGATGTAAGTTTTTGAGCAGTCGCCACATGTAGGTTTGTACACACCACTGTGTAAGTGTTTTTTATGTCGGTTCTTGTTGTTTTTAATATATTTGAATATGTTGTTATTTGCCACCAGCTTTCAGAAGAAATAGTTCAAACAAACAAACTAAATGACCAACTTGAGACAAACAGTTCTCCCCTCCTCAACCTATTTCAATAGTGACTATAAAGTGTAAACGCATGCCAAAAGTAGATCACTTGAGAAAGGCAATCAGCCGAAACAGCTGTAGTGATAAGAGTTTAAAATAAATTTTGTGGAAGTTTTGAAAACAAAGTTTTCAGTGTTTTATTGTTAGTATTATATAATTAAATACTTAATGTAATAGACGCAGTCTCTAAATTACCCTAAGTGGTAAATATGTATGAAGGAATGTTGTGTTACAAATGAGAAAAGCTGTTGTCTATTTCCCAATTTTTTTCAATATAAATATAGAAAAAGCTTTAAAAAACTAAAAATAAAATCCTGCTTTTAGGTTTAGTGACTATTAACGACACTGATATAAAAAATATTGTGGATTTATGTCATACGCGTTGCAGGAAGAGACCGGTCGAACGAACTGGATCATGATTACATCGTCTGCATATCACAGATGATGTCGATGAAAATTTATTCATTTAATGTATCACTTCGTTCCTCTCAGTGTAGATTCCTGAAAAAGACATTAAATGACTTAACAAATTTTGGAGATTACTCCAGTCGTCAGAGACGAAAATGCCACTGAACCTCTAAAAATCATACGAACAAGCTGAATTTTGCCGGGAATATTAATTTTATGGTCCCAAAAAAGATGCAAAAAAGTTTACCACTTTTACCTCAGGACTTCCCTCTAAAACCTCTCTCGTAAGAGGGTAAAAACGCAAAAAAATCGATTTACCAAGAATCTGTACACCTTAGAAAAAAATATTTCAAATAAAAAATGTGAGGCATTTTAAATATATAGTTAAAAAAATGCTGGATTTCAACTTTCACATAACAAACGATCTAAAATATTTAAAACTTTTTTTTAATTACACTAGTACGTTTTTCAAAAGAACAAAACTTCTGCAATAAACTATATCTAAAACCGTCTTCTTAAATGCATTTCCCGTGACGTGTGATCGTTTGTAATGTAAAACATTAAATTTTGTGCTTTTTATTCATATTTCAAATGCCTTATATTTATTACCACAACTCAAAATTGAAATTTCACGTCATAGGTTTTTAAGATTGATATCTAAAAATAAAAAAATTACTACAACTGGTCAATAAAAGTGATTAATTTTATTGATCTCACGAGAATCGTAACAAATGGCAAAAATCGCGCCACGTTAATTTATTTAATACATTTTGGGGTTCCAAAATTAATATTCTCTGCAAAATTCAGCTTGTTCGTATGATTTTTAGGGGTCAACTTGTAACGATAAGATTACTTTATCGTTACTTATAGATATAAAATAACTTAATTCTGCCTGTATGCAACCAACTATACATGGACTTGTATTAAATAATTATCTCTGTATCTTTAGGTAAAAGGTATGTTTATCAAGTGGTCAAACTGTTTACCTGTCGTTTCCGCTTAGCTTGGAACTGACAGAAGTCAATCATTTTAAAAGTTTAAAAAAGCACTTTACATTCGACCTTTGAAGGGGACAGAAGATTCTCCAGCGACCAACGCCACGTGGTTCTCGAGTTAGGAAAAATTTTAAGTTTATTCGGAGGCCAATTTAAGTTACAGAAGGCATGTTTGTTTTGATGAGTATTTGAAGTTTTGGAAAAGAAGGTTTTAGTTTAAATACTGGAATATTGTTGCGTTGGGTGAGTGTCATTTTAATTAAAAAAAAAATAATTTTTTTAAACCATTTTTAGTTTCATATTAATACCATTTATTCAATAATTTTATTCTAATTATATCAGTCTAATCACGTTCAGAATTCTTTCTATTAGAAATTCTCCTAAGTACATTTTCTCATACCAATATCTAATCAATTCGATAATGTAAGGAGATCCTTCATTACTTTTTGCATATAATATATTCATCAAGGTAAGTTAAACTTTATTTCTTCCTTGAAATATTCATAATAAAATCCCAATATACTTTTTATAAATACATAGTTTTCGGTTAATTTTTCAAGGTCACAAAAAATGTACGAAACCTTTCATTAATTATCATCATTCGGGCTAGGTTTTATTGTTCTAACCGCCTTTTATTTATCAAATCAGAATAAAGCTAATGAGAGCTTTCTTTGATTTTATTTTTAGTCGCTGGAGGAAGAAGAAAGAATATAACAGTCAATTTTCATTTTGGATTTGGGTACTGGATGGAGTTTGGTTTATTTTGAGTTTTTGGTTTTTTTCCCTGGATTCTGGAGTTACTGTTTAGTTTTTGGTGCTAGGAGAGTGAGACTTCTAACTTTCGCCCGGACGAGTCCCAGCGGCGTTAAGGCTTCCGGAAGAAGAACCTTCTCGGTTTGAGAGTAGTCAGGTTTTTAATTGTTCTCGTACTATTTTAAAAATAAGTTACCTAAATTTTGTTTAAACTTTTAATGAGCTGAACGAACCAACCTTAATAATAATTACAGTCAATTTTCATAATCCATATTTGCATTTCATTATCTATATAACATTTAATTTTTCTTAATATCATTTGTTTATTTTTGTCATTAAATAATTTAAATATATATATGTATTAGTTATAACAGCGCACAGGGTATTGAAATACAATTTTTGTAAGGTCATTTGTGCACAAAGGTCCATTTGGTATTTTTACAGCCCTACTGGTAACGTCATTGGTTAATCTTGGACCTGTTCCTTTCCAAACAGACCAATTTAAGTACATTTACAGGTTATCTGATTTGAATCAAATCAGAAATTGTCAAACTGATACATTGGGTTAAATATAGGGAAAGGTTATAGTTGTTTGGATATATAAATATTTTGGTTGTCAGTAAATTTAGTTCTAATTAGTGAATAAAACTTTATCGAAGGTTAAAAGCATTCAATTTGAAGTGTAACCAGAAGTTCATACTTTTCTAGTACATGGGGGAATGTAAAATATATTGTATATAAAAAAACAAGGTTAATAGGATTTTCATATTATTTCATTTCATTTCATTTCATTTCATAGGGATTATACTTTATTATTATTAAATTGGGTTGT
This sequence comes from Diabrotica undecimpunctata, assembly GCF_040954645.1. Classification (NCBI taxonomy): domain Eukaryota; kingdom Metazoa; phylum Arthropoda; class Insecta; order Coleoptera; family Chrysomelidae; genus Diabrotica; species Diabrotica undecimpunctata. The sequence continues at coordinate 146,723 of NW_027311919.1, read as the reverse complement.
AAGTGATAATCTGTTTTATTAAACCACCTTCTTTTATATATAAGTGTATATCTAGTTACAGAAAATCATAGTTATCGGCAGCCATAAAGTCACTAGGTGAAGTGTTTATTAGATGAAGAGTCCAGTAAACATCTTCCCTGGCGCCCTAATCATCCTTCTTTCGTACATTCCTGTTGTCAGTACTTACTCTTAGTTCGTTTTAATAATTCTTATATTTTCTTAGTTAATATCTATATTTACCATTCTTTACTGTTTTCTCAGGACATGCAAATAGACCTAACCCTACCTTGAGTATTAACTGGCCAGTCTCAAGCATACCCAGCTAGCTGAACTGCATTCAGTTTCAACTTCTACTTTTAACTTAGTTTGAACCTTCTTCACTACTACTCTAAAGATCTTTATCACGTATTTGTTACAAACTATCTGACGACTGAACTCATATTGTGCCGCTCTGTCTAAATTTATATTTTAAATGATTCCGTTCTATGTGCGCCATACTTTTGTTCTCGTTGAACTTTTCTACGTATGTTCTCTATAATAATAGTGTTCTTAGTATCATCGATTTTTTGTAATACAATTACATTAAACCAGAGTTTTTACCAGAGATTTAGTTTTTATTCTAAGTGGAGATCTATTCTAAGATTAAAAATAGCTCAAAACCCCTTATACTGACCGTGAACGTTGACGGTGAACATCAATAATTTTTTCACGAACAACAGGTTATTCTCCATCGATACGTCATGTCTACGTCATAAAAACGGATTGTTTCCTTAGAATGTATTTTGTGAAAATTAATTGACTGTCTGATGCTCTTTATTCTCATGCTCTAGTTTTGGAACGTTATAAATTATATAGAACGTAAAGTAGGTGAAGGTGGGCCTTATGAGCTATAGTGAATATCAGATTACAACAGAATATCAGAAAAATAACAATATAAATATAAAACTATAAATTTTTTTTTAAATCTATGGAATACAATTAAAATAGTTCAGAATTTTACCAGAAGCTTAAAATATTTTGTAAGAAATACCAAAATGTCAGGTTTTATGGACTTAAAACATCATTCTGTTTTAAATAAAATGGTTCCTTACACCTTAAATAATAAACAAAACTTCTTTTTATAATTTTCAAATTTTATTTTCATTGTTTCCTACTCATAATACACCAAATGGAGGTAACTGCATATCATAATATTATTATTCTGGTTTGTAGTCGCGCTTGGTTACAAATAAGGCATAATTTTAGGGTATATGAGACGTGCTGATGCGTCGCGCGTCGGATACAACTTTAATAGTCCTTTATACCGTCTACGTATGATAAGGTAATTTAAAAGAAAAATAAAGAACATCCAAAAGAGTAGTTTTTGAATCGACATCTGTTAAATATTGTGTTACAGAGGCTTCACTAATAGTGATATTTCAATGAATTACATTAATATAAATCTGAATAGAAAAGTTTATTACTGGAATAACAAATTAGTAACAGTTAACAAAATTCTTAGTTCAGGCGAGACACATAAATTGGCACTTGGCCATCAGACTTATATACCAAATCCTGATTTTTTTAACAAACTACAATAAGCTCTTTGGCCACAACGAAAGCTAATAGTCTTATCATTGGTAGTTTAAGGATGTCTTCTGGTTCACTCCTCTGAAATTTTCTGCACCATGGTTCATTCACCTTGTCTATTTTTTATACTGTTTTCTTAAGCTACAACATCCAGTCACCATTTTGATGACCGTTTTATTCTCTCGTTTATTGCGTTCTATCAATTTGTTCGAGAGTTTTTTTATCAATATTATTGATGATTTTCTTCTTTGAATTGGATATTCCCTTAAATGGCTTACCATTTCTGTTGATGATTTCTTATCAGTCACATAATATTATATATATATATATATATATATATATATATATATATATATATATATATATATATATATATATATATATATATATATATATATATATATTGTTATGATGTATTGTTTGTGAATGATGAGCAATGAGTATTTTTAATAATATAATATATAGGGTTTACACATATATATCTAACCTAGCCAATGTAAATTTAAAATAAACTATCTTTAAATTGAAATTGTTATGACACTAACTAAATTATATTAACAAAATTTTGTACCTTTCTGTCACTGAATGGCTAAATGAACTGTTTTCCACTATATAGATTATAATCACCACTCAAATGTCTTCTTCTCAGCTTCGGTTATCCTTGTTTTTGTGAAATTACTTTTTCCAATTATTAGCTTTCACCAATTTAAGATATTTTTCTTCACCAGCATTTATAAACCACCAAGCAAACCAGCAAACAGCATTTATTTTTATTCTTCTTTTCAATATATCAATATCCAATCACCAAAATATCATTTAATTTTAATATTCAATTAATACTTCTTCCATTATCATCATTTATACATAACATAATTTTTAATCTTCAATATTATTTTCTTTATACTGTTTCTTAATATTGATTTAACTCACTATATTGAACAATTGTAACTGATTGACTGCCTCTAACTAATTTTCATACTAAAAAACTCATAACTGATTGACTAACTGAATGGACTTTCTTACTAAACTGCCCTCTTGAATCCAAATCACGGGAATTTATATCTTTTCAATATTTCAGAACCATCTGGTAAGAAGTCATGTTCGATTTAGTTCTATTTCTTCTATATGGATGTTCTCGAAAAAAAGTATATGTTGGATCTACAGACATAACCATTATTTCCAGAATGTTCGACCGTAAACAAAGGTCAAATTCTCTATTCTGGAGAATTCTTTAATCTTCTATTGATAATTTTGTTGACATTTAGGCTTTTCAGATCAGAATATACACTTAAATCATTAACTTAACATTCTAATTTAATAAACTATACATTTTATTATTATAACCCCACTTATATTCACAACCATTCCTTAAATGTCACTTCAGAGTATGTATATCTGGTTGCCTAGTCACATGGCTCACTTAATATATTTTACAACATTATAATTATATAAAAAAAATACTTTTTATATGCTAATTTCTTAAAAATGCCCTCACATAAATGATTTTTATTAAATTCTCTAGTATATAACTTATAAATTATTTTCTTTATATATAGATATATATATATATCTATATATATTATATATAGATATATATATATATATATATATATATATATATATTATATATAGATATATATATATATATATATATATCTATATATATATTTATATATATATATATATATATATATATATATATATATATGTATGTATATATATAATATTATATATATATATATAAATATACAATATAATAATATATACTAATATTATTATTTATGTGATATGTTTTATGTTATTTATTAAATATTCATAATTATTTTATTATTAGAATTCAAAATAATAATTACAATAAATCATTGTGTGACTGAGAACTGTCAATTTTGAAATACGTTAGTGTCATGTCTAATCGGCAAATTTTTTACGTGTTTTGTTCATACGCTGGTATATGTAAGTTCGAATCCGAGTTGTTGGTTTTTTATTTTTATCTTCCACAAACATTTTTTGAAGTTATACTTCTATACCCGCGTTCGACGTTGGAAATTTGTACTGAGTGAATCGGCTAAATTATTATATATGTAAAATATAGGTAGACAAGAGAGAGAGAGAGTAGAAAGAGAGAGACAGAAGATATATTTTCTCTCTCTTTCTCTCATGAGAATAAACATATTCCTTTTGTAAATATATTTAATATTTATTAATATTATTATTATGGTAAATTAATTATATGCGTAAGTAAGTTATGTATATTGTCATTTGTAAATACTTATGAATATTGCATTTTAATTTGTATAGTATTTTTATATTAATAACAAAATAAACAATGAATTTTACCGCAGAGTATGTGTAAAATATATATACATATATATATATATATATATATATATATATATATATATATATATATATATATATATATATATATATATGAAAATTACTGAGTTCTCGGGAAGAACCGCGTTGAGTTTTAAATTCTCAACGCGGTTCTTCCCGAGAACTCAGTAATTTTCATTTATCTGACCGCGGAAACTTATCCGAAATATATATATATATATATATATATATATATATATATATATATATATATATATATATATATATATGTCCATTACTCAAATGTCCATAATATTTTTCATATTCTACAGTGTAACTAGAGTACGAAAGCCTTGATTCTTTTTATATTACATTTTTTTTAAGGTCCATGTATCAGCTCCATATAATAATATTGCGAATGGTACGTAGTCTGCACGTTAGTTGTGGCTTCATTCGTATAAGTGCTGATCTAGCAATCTCTATGCAACTGTTTATTTTATATTTTGGACATACGTTAGAAAGATTTAACTTGACTAATTAGGGAAAAGAGCTTCTTTATCAATCATTAAAAAAACTTAAGAAAAAAATTAAAAAAATTACTTTGAATCATCTAATAAAGATAAATCGTCCCATTTGAACCATTTTACTTCTAATTACGATCCAAATACTATTGATATAAATTCATTATATGAGAATAATTGGCATAAAGAACTGAATGACTATTTGAAATTTGAGAGAGCGAATAAACATGAGGATATTTTAGAATGGGGGTCTAAACATACGAATCTCTTCCTTTGTTTAAAGAAAATTGCAAGAGACTTGTTGGGTATTTCTGATGGAACATCTGTTCCAACGCAAAGATTAGTCTCTACATACAATTATTATAAAAAAACTTAGCAATAGATTATGCAAAGATTTAACGAGTTCCTTTCGAGAATCTTGAACTCAACATCTTGTCTCGTCTTGAATCTAATACAAAATTCTTGTTTCCATCTCCTCCCGAATTCGAGACTAGACGAGATTTTCAAAGTCACGAATCTTGTCGGCATCCCTACTGGTTATTCATGTTACAATTTGGGCATATTTTATTATCGCAATAAACCAAATATTTAAATAAAGCATTCAGATTTAAAAACTGTAAAACATAAAACGACAAATTACCAATTCGATCTTGTCAATTTTCTTCACTAATAATAGTTTATTTACACCTAAAACTATCTACAGCAACACTCTCATAAATTTCAGTCTGGACAAATAAAACTGGATATTTCTTTCCAACGTGGAAAATAGAGCTCGGAAACAAGGAATATATTCAAATGACTTTATAAATTTAAAGGTAGACAAACTCGTAGCATGAAGTACGGCCAGCTGAATATCCTAATAAAACTTTTGTCTCCCTGAAAGCTCTACCATGAAAGTTTTATGAGAACGCATGTAAGAATGCTATACGGTCTAGAATGTGTTTTGAGGGTAATATAGTACTCTAGAAAGACTAGAAAGTTTAAAATAGGATATATTGTTGAAAAAGTTATACCTAATTATATATGTATGTATAGTTAAATTTACATTTAAATTTAAATATACTTTTGTAGTAGTTCTGTTTGCTGCAGCTAAAATAATGTAATGATATTGAACTGAGTTTATTAGCCTAATTTATTAATTTTAGTAAATATGTACAATATCATACTAATTTATTTCACACTATAATTATATAATTTATTTACAGTTTGTATTCCCTACAATACGCTCCTTACATTTCAAACTCGATACGATTATATTTTCAGACTATCTAACACAATGAGAATTCCTCTATTTGTATTAAAAAGCCGTTGTTCTGGAATCCCTCGGCGACCTGTGTTGAACTTTCTCGAACGGAAGGGAGTGCCAAACAGATTTCTAGCGGGTCGGAGAATATACTAGAACACAAGTTAGAATAACAAAATGTTACAGGTTAAATATGACTCATATTGATCGTAATAATATTCTAAACCAAGATCTGCAAAGACATGAGAAGTTTATACGTAGGTAATTAATAATTTTAATGAAATATTAAATAAATCAAATAATATTTACGTTGATGTGTTAAAAGATCGAATTATTAGAACTGAAATAGTAACTTTTTTTTCTTTTTCTTTAGGTGTCATTTCTAATAGCGATTTTTGATAACTTTTACAAACTCATCTTTATTTTGCACTTTTCTTATTAAGGTTTGGAGGTATATTAATGTCCATTTCTTAATGTTACGCAACCATGTCATTTGTCGTCTGTCAGAACCGCGTTTTCCTTCTTTCTTCCATTATTAGTTGACGGAAGTTAATATCTTCCTTGTCTGAATATATGTGCAGGATAAAATGTTTTTTGTTTTTTAATAAATTCTACAATTTAACGAACTCTATTTATAATAGGGATGGCGGTTGTTGACAAAACACCAGTTTTCGGTTATACCGTTTTTACTAACGGTTTAACCTGGCGGTTATAACCGGTGAAAGAAACCGGTTATTCCAAAAACCGGTGTATGGTTTTTTTAATAGATACCCAATAGGTTACAATGTTACATTTACATTGCACTTTAGCTGGCGATACTCTATTCGAATCAATATTAAGGTAATACATAAAATGAGCACACAAAATCCAATCATATATATATATATATATATATATATATATATATATATATATATATATATATATATTATAAAATTGGATAGCCATTATCACCAAAAACTTTTCTCTTGTTGACATAAAACAATGTCTAATTCCTCGTGAAAAGTCTTCCAGAACACCACACATATATATGGCCTATTTAAATCGAAATTTACGAACCCTCTATGTTTCCTCTACGTCCCATTGTCAGTACATACAACTGTCTTATACAACCATTGGCCAAGTACTTGGCCAAAACTCTACAACCTCTCGCCGAAAATACTTCATCCTTCGTTAAAATTTTTTTTTATTTCATCGAACTTCTTAAACAATACCCTATCTCACTCTCAGACATTCTAGTATGTTTCGATATCGTTTCATTTATTACAAATATTCCTATAGACGAAACTATAAACATTCTGAAAACTAAATACAGTATCCAGCAAGACCACTTATCTCTCATTAAACATTGTATATGCTACACTTAATTCACCTTCCAAAACCAATTCTACAGACAAATAAATGGGGCCCCAATGGGCTCTCCACTATCTCCAGTAATTGCCAATATCTTTATGGAAGACTTCGAGCCCCGAGCACTATCCACATCAATGCTCAAACTCACATGTTGGCTACGATATATTGACGATACATTCGTCATTTGGTTCCATGGCAGGGATGTTTTGGTGTCTTTTCAAACATAACTGAATGGTATACATCCCAGTATCCAGTTCACGATGCAGGTGGAAGCTGATTCATCCCTACCGTTTCTTGGCGTTATTATAAATGAAAAACCAATTCCAAGGTTTTCATCACTCTGTTTATCGAAAACACACACATACCAATCGTTACGTGCATGCCAACTCTCAAAATTTTCACAAATTAATTTATTCTCAGTAATACGCTTATTTTCAAATCAATATGCCCTTTCGATGGTGCAAGTTCAAAATCACATCAAAAGGTGCATCCACAGACATAAATCTCCCTCTCAATCTTAATCCAAATACTTAGATCCTCATCATACGAAAGCTTTATTTTTTCTTACATCAAGGTGTCACTGACAAAATCGACAAAATTCTTAAATCAAAAGGAATAAAGATAATATTTAAACCCCAAAAAAAATTTTCTGATCAATCAAAGACAACATTCTAAATCAACAACACGAAGTTTATGAAATTTCTTGTGCAGACTGTTCTCGATCTTATATAGGCCAAACAAATCGTAGAATCCAAAATGGGATTTATAAACATTCAATTTATGTTCACAACTCCGATTCAATTTCAGCCCTGGCTCAAGACCATCTTCATACAGCTCACAAAATTGATTTTGAAAACTCCTGAATCATAGCCCCCATCCGCTTCTATAAACCAAGAATTATCCGAAAATTCATGGAAATTGAAAAAAGGCCAAATTTTCTCAATAAAAGAGATAACGGCATATCGTTACTTTCGACATGGAGACCGATCATAAAGATAATATCGTTATCTTGGCCCATCAATCAAAATACAACTGTTAGAAATATTTGCACCAACCCCTCGCCAATCTCTGCGAAAAATCCCACGCTAACCCCCACGTCAACCGCCATCCAAACCACATCACCATCGACGGTATAAATGAACCGTCCTCTATTCTCAGTACCAGTAATGCATTGGAAAGTGATCAGTGTAGTAGTATCTCTGGGGGCTCAGGAGACTGAAACCTCGCAAGCCCTGAAGTAGACATCGAAAATGTCTTCTTTGATGTCGAAAGCTTGGCGCAATGATAATATATATGTGTGTGTAGATAAAGTTTTAATATTGCAGTTTTATTTATGGATTATATTTAATTATTATTAAATACAAATTCGATTTCTAACATCGAAAAGATTGTAATAGATATGTTCGTCCATTTAAAAAGCTGGGCAAGGATCGATCCAACCGTAAAAATGCGCGAATCGTAGCGAACTCCGATTGCCTAGTAAAGTCACACTGTTTTGAGCCTTTCGACCCTTGAAACTCCAAGAGATATCGTTGTCACCTTTGACTAGAAAGGAGACGGCCATAATTCCACGGATGGTAGCCTCGCACCATTACCCGCTCGAGTAAGTGAGTCAACCAAATGTCCAAACCTGAGGCTCCTATCGTACTGAGCAGGATTACTTTCGCAACGACGAGTCATCAGTAGGGTAATACTAACCTGTCTCACATTGGTCTAGTATGGTAGTAGATAATAATTTAAGTACGAAAAGTAACTAACATAGGTTGTATTATATAAAAGGATTTCGCATTGTGTTGGCCTGTATTTTTCATGAAGAGTATTAAGGAAAACTCATTCATATATATGTTGGTTGGTTAAGCAGCTTCTCATCTGACACAAAGTCGTTCAACGAAGACATCAGTCTTTCTCATGCCACCAAACTTCCGACTAACGACATGTTGGCCGGCCAAACTAGCATACAGGTTCTGCTTTGCTCTCAGAATACAATGGGTCGCTTAATCTCAACAGCAAAGTCTGCTATAGGTAAAGAGTAAGTTCATTTGGAAAAGAACTTTGAATCTGTGTTTCTAGGAAACCTGAACTGGAACCACTGTTCACCAACACCATCCCTAAATTGTGTGAAGACCAAGAAGGATTTGATTTATTTTGAACCCACTTTGGCCTCTTCAGTCTGGCAAGTGCAGGAAACAGAAAGTTTTCCAATTTTGGAAACGTACTTCCTGATTTCTGAGCCTGAATTGGACGTGGCTTTGCCCGCTACTACTGGAATCATATATAATTTTTGAACGTTGGATCCGTGAGTGTAGCATGGCACAGCAGAGGTTTTTGTTAAAGCTTGATACATTTCTCTTGAAAGATAGTTACAAGTTTTTAGCATAGCCTTTGGGCTGCATTGTTTTTTCTAAAGAGATTTTTTAAAATTCTTTAAAGAAAGAAATTGATGATGGACACAAGGGGGATTACATAGCTAGCAGTAATGTACTGGGAACCTGAAATCTCCTTTGTGGCCTCATTGAAAGACAATAAAATATTTACAATTTCATTGATCAAGTTTATGTCGGCACCAGAACTTTTATTCTCAGTGCTTTTTTAATTGAGAGATCTGCCAATATTGCAACTATGGAAGACTACATTAGTAGAAACCATTAGAACGCCCCGCGTAAGCGGGGGCGGAAAACTACCCAATTCTTTCTATGAACTCATTATTTTTTCCAGAGATAACTTATACGGTTTTTCACTGGTTATTAATTTAAAAAGACAAAACCAGTTATAGCCGGGATAATAAAACAACCGGAAAAATCGATTATTGTGGAGTAAAAAATACGGTTTTAGGTTTCAGTTTACTTTTATTCTTCGGTATAGACTTTTTATCTGTCATATTTTCTATTTCTACGAGGAATGTTTTGTCAGCAATTTTATTGCCTTCGCTCAGTTTAATCTTTACCCGAAATTTTGTTTAAATTAATTGTTTTAGTTTGTGTTTAATATCCTTGTTATCTTTGGTCTCCACCATTAAACCTTTAATTAGTATATAATTTTCTCTTTTTTATCTCTCAATTCATTCTATTTTATCATTTGTTTTTTTAATCCTTTTTCTAAGTCTATTTCTAAGTCCATATTCTTTTCTTTCAACTTTCTGTTACATTTGTAAGTCTTCCTTAAGTACTTACTGCGTTTCATTTCTCTTATCATATCATCGTGCCTTGGCATATTTTCACGCATCATATGCAACATTATTATCTTCATTTTAGTTAGCGCTCTTATTTGGTGATCGCTCCGTAGCTTTGCTCTTTTCAAATACTTCTTCTTCTTCGTCATACCCATTTGTTTCTCTTTATCTAATTCTCTTCCCCGCTTCTTTTATACTCTGTTCTTGTCGTTACCGGTGTACGGGTAATTTATATTTTGTATATGTGTTTTGAATTCGTCGTTTATTTCTTCAAATGTTGCTAGATGGTGCCCTTTTTATGTTTTGTTATACTGGTTACTTATACTGGTATTTTCCTTTTATTAACTTCCTCTTTTAATATGTGTAACCAGATCCTACTAAATTCTGGAGAGGATTTTGCGACACAATTGGTCTCATTTAGTATAATTAGTTCCGCTTCTATAATTTTTTACTTTTTACCATCCGTTTCTTCTAGGACTGCACTTGAATTATTCCATTGGACCCTATGTTCATTATCCCATGCGTGTTTACATATTTAAGAACTATCAAATTTACTATTTTTAATATACAATTGATGTTCACTTATTCTTACATTACATGGCCTTGATGTTTTACCTAAATAAAACCGATCGCATTCACAAGGTATTTTATAAGTACAATTCTTTATCCTTTCTTGTTCATTGTTAGGTTTGGTTTCAGACAAAATAGATCCTAATGTGTTTGTTATTTTGAATGTTGTTGAAATGTTAAATTTATTTCCTATCCTTTTACGTGTTTCTGATAATCCTTTTATGTGTGGTATTGTTATTTTCCTCGTATTATTCCTTGTGTATGCTGTAGGATCTCGTTCTAAGTTGTTCTGTTCTATTCGGTCAATTGTTAAAAATTACTTATTTATAAATGATAAAGGATAATCATTTTTTAATAAAACAGATGTTAACAAATGTTTTTCCTCCAAAAACGAATTTTCCTTAGAACAAGCAATTTTTACTCTATCGTATAAGGATTTAATTATTCCCTTTTTAATAATAATATTGTGATTTGATTTAAAATTTAAATATCTGTTGCTGTGTGTTGGTTTTCTATATACCTGAGTCTCATTTCCAGTATCGTTCTTAGATATTAAAACGTCCAGGAAGGGTAGTCTGTTATTATATAGAATGTAGTAGGATCTGGTTACCCATATTAAAAGAGGAAGTAGTTATAAGGAAAATATCAGTATTAGTAAGTCAGTAACATATCGAGGATACATTATTTATATTTTTTAAATAACAAACATATAAAATCAGAGTTTGGTGTTTATTGAGAGTAAACTAAATGTAAGACCAAATACTTACCATGTCGGGACAGTATTATGAGGTTTTTTCCTGGTTTTTCCCTTATAATTTACTATGGAATCGCTAACAGGAGAATTTTACTGTCATCATGGCAATCTTTTTAAGGACAAATTACATGCTATGATTTTTTCTGACGGATATTCTCATCTTACAAGTAAAGTCTTCCCAGGAACGCAACTCAACAATATTGGCATTATCATTTTAAAGTCGTTAACTTTAAAATGTATAATGTATCGCTAAATTGTCAATATAAATGAGTTATAAAAAATTAAATTATTAGAAGAATTTTTTATCAAGCAACAAAAAAAAACAAAATTTGTTTAATTTACTAATGTTTGTATTTTGAGAACAATTTCCGAAATGGAAATTGAAACGTCAATAAACTTACTTTAACCTTTAATTGTGGCTTATTCCCATTTAAATAGTAATTACTATAAAATGACACAAGAAATTAGCTTCAGAACAATAATTCTTTATTCATTTATAAGTTTCAGGAATTCCGAGTATAAGTTAGCAGAACCTGCTCTCTTACAGTCGCTTGTTTCTTTAATTCTTTGTAAGTTAGTGGTGGTCCAGTTCCACAATTATATTAGTTATTTTATTTTGGTTGTGTTGAAATGTTTTTCTACGTACTTCATTCACGCGCCTTTTTTATTTAATGTTTACTATTGGTTTTTGACACTAATTCTTTAATAAGTCGACCATTTTGGTTTGGATAAACCTGCGATTTCGTTTGTGACGATTAAACAAGTTGTGTTTTGTTGTAGATACCAATAATATTTTTAAATACTGTTTTTTTACAAGTTTTTTAAAAGTTAAAAACTAATACTATTATTAGTTTTTCACTTTTCTAATCGCACTCTTTATTCCCATATTTATTCTATTGTACAAAATTTGGTTTTTACTTTGACTTGGTGTCGATATTTGATTATGTTTAAAATGTCATTGTTCATCTAAACTATTTCTTTTTTTCTTAAACGTTTATCGTTTATCTCGAATTTTTTGATTGATTACATCCACTTCTTAAACCTCATTTTACAGATGTAATTTATAATGATATTTCATAATTTTGCTGATACTATGTGCCACTGGCTTAGACAGATTCACAATGTTATATAAAACAAATATATTAAAACTACATTTTTAAACAAATTTTCCCCGGTATTTATTAATACATGACAAAATTAAATGTATCTGTTAAGAATCTTATATTTAGCTACTAGTTATAAAATTGTCTTGTTGCAATTGGAACATACACTGTTAACGCAATAAATCAAATATCTCAACCTCGCATACACTTATAAAAACTTTGAGACATAAAATTACCAATTCATACAATTCGATCTTGTCAACTTCCTTCACTAGCTTCACACTATTTATACGTAGAACTATCTACGAAACTCCCATAAATTTCAGTCTGGACAAATAAAATTGGATATTTCGTTCCACCGTAGAAGATAGCTCGGAAACAAGGTGTATATTCAAATGACTTTATAAATTTAAAAGTCTTGCATGAAGTACGGCTAGCTGAATATCCTAATAAAACTTTTGTTTTCCTGACAGATCTATCATGAAAGTTTTATGACAAGACATGTAAGAATCCTTAAGGCCTTGAAAATAATATAGTGCATAAATAAAGTTTAAAATAGGATAATATGTTGTAAACGGTATGATATATCTATAATGTAATTAATCAAACATTTAAAATTAAAATGACTTTTTTAGTAATTTTTTTTTCATGCAGCTAAAGTAATTTAATATTGTTTTAAACCAAAGATATCAGGGATTATATGTATATATTGATGAAAAATTTAAATTTTCAGGTAATATGCAGTAAATGGGAGAAAGTATGTAAGGTAGGTAAACCAAAAAATGGTTCCAAGACGGGTCTAAAACTGAAAAAGGGTCGGATGCAGAAATATTTAGAGTTTTATATATTTAGAGATATATTTATATTTAGAGAATATTTAAACATTTATTTTACAATAAGAGAATATACATGTGTAATTCAGGTAGAGATTTTTGTAATATTACACTATGCAAGAAAAATTAACATAAGGGCTTTAGAACTGAAGAGGATCAATATATGCACAGATAGCAGCCATAGAAGCATTTATAAGTCCCAAGGTATACTCTAGCTTTACGGAAGTGTAGAAATGCCGAGAGTAACTCAACATACTATCGGACCATAATAATGTCACACTAGTATGAGTTCCAGGTCACCGAAGAATACACGGCAATAAAAAAACTTTAACAAGCTATCTCGTAGACACCATGGTCTTCATTGTGTCTTCACAAGATACCTTGTTCCAGTTGCCCACGTACATACATAGGACAGACAAACCGACTAATCCATAATCGTATTTACGAGCATTCTATATCAGTCAAACATTGCGATACTACTTCAGCCCTAGCCCAACATCATATTGAAACAGGCCACAAAATAGATTTCGAAAAAGCAAAAACCATCGCTCCCATCCGCTCCTTAAAATCGAGAATCAATATATATATATATATATATATATATATATATATATATATATAAATAAATTGTTGTTTCATTTTATCAATCAAAGATAGAATAAAAATTTTATTTTGTTATAGAGAGCGGGCACATAAATTTACAACGCCCTGTACATCGATTTGTAAATATTTGTTATAAGTTAGTTTTAAGCAGTGGGTTTATCCATAATGAGTTTTACCCTGAAGGACTGAAAAACATTAGTAAGTACTTTAAGCCTTTGCTTTTGTTTCGCTGGAAAGGCCAAAGCCACCAGATAGTTATTGTATTTAGAAAATATAAAATAAAGCCGTTATCATTTTCAATTTTCTGATGTAAACTAAGAGGATTTGTAGCCTAACCTAATCAGTCTTTTTGATATGCCAAAAAAATTAAAAATTTAATTCTTATAGTTGTAAGTATTAAAATATTCATTTTGTTTACATATAATCATTAATTATTCTAATAAATTTACAGTTTTCTCCTGAAGAAGTCACAAAATCGTGACGAAATATTGAGACTGAACAAATAGAGTTTTATTTCCTGACCGATTGCTGATACTATAAATCAATATTTAAAACAGTACGGTCGAAAAAATAATTTGAAATATATATATATATATATATATATATATATATATATATATATATATATATATATATATATATATATATATATACATATATATATATGTTTTATAGACCTGGCAAAGGCTTTCGATAGCATCCAAGTCGAAGATGTCTTACACCTACTGTATAAAAGAAACATACCAATCAATATTATACAAACCATCGAAAACATCTACTTACATAATCAAATACAGGCAAAGATAAATGAAATACTAACACAGTCTATAAGAGTACAAAGCGGAGTCAGACAGGGTGACTCGTTAAGCCCACTTCTTTTTAATATAATAATGGACGAAATAATACAAGCAGCACGTAAAGGTCATGGTTGCAGTATGGGGAACCAAGAAATCAAAATAATATGTTATGCAGACGACGCCGCATTAATCGCCGACAGAAGATGAACTGCAAAGATTAACACATATCTTCAATACAACAGTCAAGAAATACAATATTATGATAATATCAGCAGAAAAAACCAATATCTAAATACCCACTACGGTGTAAAATTGAAATTGATGGGAACATAATACAGCAGGAAGCAAAGTTTAGATATCTGGGAATAGATATAACTAGTTACAGAGCTATTGAAGAAGAAGTACGGCAACAAAGCTTAAAAGCAAGTAAAGCGTCGGGATCTCTTAATGACACAATCTTAAAAAACACACACCTAAGATAAGATACAAAAACAAGAATCTCTAAAGCAGCAATTAGACCTATATTAACATATACGAAAACATAAGAAGAGCATGCAATATGGAAGATATAAATGGATGGGTGACAACACGGTAACAGGAGTGGAACGATAACATTAGTAGAATCGCAGAGGATAGGATAGTAGGAATAGCATGAGATAAGTCACCAAATGGACGAAGAAGTATTGGCAAAACCTAGAAAAAAAATGGTGCCATAGTTTAAACAATTTATTAGGCTAATATTAAGGAAGAAACAGGCTTCAAAGCCTACATATAAGAAGGAAGATGAAGAAGGAGATTGTTACCCCATTTGCAAAGCTACATCAATTTATTAAAGGGAGTACCCTCCATTAACTCATTCACGAGAAAGAGGTGATGTCATATCTAATTGTAGAATTTTTAGGGGGGATTTTTGGGAAACATCAAAATTTTTAATATTAACGAAGATGCTAGACTTAGGGATCACAACCATAAATTGAAAAGTTAGTCTTTTAAAACCACTGTAAGGCAAAACATTTTAGTTAACCGAGTTTTTGATAAATGAACAGTTTACGTGAAGACATACTAGAAGCTACTAATTTGAATAATTTCAAAAACAAATTTGATGAAAACTAACAGGATATTGTACCTAGTCTTATGTCAACTACAATGTTTGTATTTTTTATTCTTATGAAAACTATTAAAATGGTGAGGATATATTTGATATGATTTCTTTTTATTAAAATAAATTTTGTAATCTTATAATATACTTAAAACAATATCTTTGTAATTTGCTATTATTGCAAAAACTTTCTAAGTACTAATTCTTTTAGATATTATTTTTATTTTTACTTTGTGCAAAAATTTGATTTATATTTTATATAATATTTTGTAATTTGAGCCACATAAGTTCTTCTTTGGCTCGATATCATTTTATAATATTAGTAATAAATAACCAACTATATAGAGCAGCAGCAAATAAAATAACAAATGCTATATTTGACTCCAATCTTCGTTGAGGAGAAGGGACCCAAAGAAAAAGGAATGGAAAAGTTTATTGAAAAAAAATTGTTGTTAAAACAATGCATCTAATTAATAAATAATTAGTATTACCATTATATAACCCTAACAACAGAATATGATTTTTAAAACATCAAGTTGTGTTTTTAATATATTGATAATAATTTGACAAATTACAGAGTGAAGTGTTAAATTAAATATTAAGACTTTTAATTTTAGAATTATTTGTTAAGTAAGAGCACTTTAAAGAGTAAAAACAAAGATCTAGCTTATATCTCATTTTATTATATGGTGGCCTTGACGTCCACGCTGTCAGCCGTAAAATAAGAATAAAAATTATATTTTCCCTCTTTAATAGACTCATAAACCATATGAAACACTCCACAGCGCATATCACCTCGTGCAAAAAAGTGTAAGCCAACTCAAGTCCGTAATAGCATCATGGAAAATTTATCGCCGAAAAAAATGTGTCATATATCAAGATGAATTGTTATATCAAGATCTTTTTTCAGAGCGGGTGTGTGGCACAGAAGAAAATTGAGTCACAACGATGACAAAAAAGGAATACTAATTTCGTTATGGTCTCGTTGATTCCGTTTCAACTTTTTCTGATGTAATTGTGTTAAAATGGGATTATGTTGCGAGTAGGTATATGTAATTACTCAATATAAAAAGCAGATTAAAACCTATTGTTTGAGAAGTATTATTTGAGTAAGAGAGATACTAAGAAATAATATAAAAATATTCAATTAGGAAGCGTAGGCTTTCACAGTGGATGTTTTTTCTGCGGCTACGGTAATCATTATTAAGACGTTCACTGCCGGTGTAAAATCTGAATGGACCCTCAGGTGCCGTTAGCATATTTTTAGTATTTAAGCTTCTTTTGAATAATAGGTTTTTAATTGAGTAGTATCTAGTTGATAATTGAGGTATAACTATCAAATTACGTCATCACGCATACGTGGCGTGGTCGGCACCGAACAAAGAATTGCATGTTAGGTGCCGGCTACGCCACAGTGGTGTTTTAGTTACTTCTGCTGTAGTTTAGGGTAGAATAATTCAAGTCAGATATGTCAGAAATGTTTAATTAAAAATAAAAGAGTTAAACAAAACAAAATTTGAACATAAAAACTAAATTGTACATGAAATAAAATCAAAAATATAAAATATAAGATTATTTTGAATGTCACATTCTAAAACAAGGGTTTAAACATAATCCTGGTTGACCAACGCATAGATTACAAAAGTAAGGAGTCATCTGTCTCTTGTTTTGAGTTTTACACACTCTACAGTCTTTTCTTCGAGCCCGTTTATGGTCAACCGTTCGTTCAAATTTTGACGGCAAATGGTATGATTCGTTTGCTTTTATAGTTTTTTTGGGACAATTTTTAGTTTGGGCTCCCTCCAAAAGTTCCTCAATAATGGCCAAACGAAAATCATATAAATTTTTTCTTTGACCAGAATACGCATTGAATAAAAAATGAGAATTTATGAGCATTACTTGAAAAAAGTGGATAAATATTTTTTTGTACCACCTTAAGCTTTTACGCTCACATGGGTTGTAAGCCAACATTTGATCTTTACGATCTACACTCGACATATTTTTATTATATTGTGCAATGGCCTCAGGCTTTTCTTTTTCAATACCTCTTCTGTTCGAAACCGTCACGAAATCACCAGAATACTCTGTAGTAATAAATGAAACATCCCTTTTATCACGTCACTTTCCCATAAGAACACCAGAATTGTTATTACACTTTAGAATTATTTCACCACTTTTGAGTTTAGAACTTACAACTTCATGAGAATTTCCTTTACGATTCAGTCGTAATGTTCCTGTGCAATAAGTCTTCCGCTCGAGAAGGGCAACCGACAATGTGTAACTATTGTAGAAATTGTTCATGAATAAAGAATGACCTTTATCCAGGTATGTCTCCATTAGTTGAAAAACAACGTCTGAGGTATGCCCCCTTTCACTAGATTGAACTTTTGCTCCAGTATACACAGCTATTTTTAGAGTAAGTCCGTTAGGTTCAGCCAGAACATAAAGTTTCACCCCGTACTTATGACGTTTGCTCTTTATATACTGCCTGAACTGCAGTCGGCCTCTCCACAAAACCATTGATTCATCAATGCATAAATTTTTAGACGGATAATATATTTGAGACATTTTTTGGTTGAAGTAATCGACAATCGGTCTCAATTTATATAATCGATCTTGAGGAAATGTATCTCCAATACCTGGATTTTTTACAAAATGTAGGCAACGTAAGATTAACAGGAAACGATTTCTTCCCATATAGTTACTGAAGCAAGTAAGATTGAAAAATTTGTGTTTCTTTCAGTAATCATTTATTCGGTTAATTTTAATTGTTCCCATATGTAAAACCAAACCAAAAAATATACGCAATTCCCCTATAGTAATTGGTTTCCACTCCGTTATTCTAGATTTCTCTTTTCCAGCAGAACTTAAGAAAATTTCTTCAGCATACCTATTTGTTTCATCAACGACAAGTTGAAAAAATGTGTCATCTGCTAAAAGATTAAAATAATCTATCGGATTATTGCCTTCAGGTTGAACTAATAATCCACAATTTTCCGTAAAAATGATATTTTGTTTGATCATAGGTGGATCGTCCCATATATAATTATTTTGATTAGTAAATATCGGTACCTGTACCTCAGCAGCGATGCCAGTATCTTCATGGTTAGAATGCTGTGATTCACAATCCGAATCCGTCAAATCTATTAAATCTTCATCGTCGGCGTATTCGCTTCCACTCGACTCATAATCATTAAAACTGTCATCATCGGATTCTTCCAGTATTTGTCGTAATTCTTCATCCGTTAAAGGCTTCTTCAATTCGAATTCTGTTCTTCTTTTTTTAACGCCAGACGAACCAGGGTTATTGCCAGAAGCCATAATCAAACACTTTTAATTACTTACAAAACAAAATCCTGACTTTCGAACCGATATGAAATATGAGACACAATAAACCTTCTCGAAGTGCCGATGAAGTCTGATAGCTATAAAGCAAGTGCCGACTACTTAAAAACTTTGTTATTAGCAGACATGTACACCACGCACCTATGGCGTGGTCGGCACAGGGCGCATATAGCCGAGCACGCCACAGTGGCGTGACCGGAAGTGAATGAGTTAAAAGAGATGAGTGACAGTAAAAGTTGTCTATCAGACAGAAAAAGTTGAACTGCAGAGGTATTGGATAGGAGTGAAGTACACAAACAAAAATACCAGACAGAAATAGCTACACAATTATCACACAATCGCAATGTTGCGAAAAAAATGTTAGATAAAAAAAATTTAAAAAGAAAACACTGGCATGACAAAGAATTCCAACTAGTGCAAAATATTAAAAACAACAACAAATGAAAGATATTAAAATGCCCGAGAGATAAAAATGGAGAACAATTTTACATAATATATGGGGGAAGATAAGGAAACTCTTAATAGGCCAGGTTGTGGCCTATTTGAGTTGAGGTTGAAGAGTGTGCATTAATTATAATATTGGAAACCTACTATGTATTATAACTGAAAAAACTAAAACATCTGGAAATAATATAACTGAAATAACTAAAATAATTCAAGAAAACAAAAGAACATAGACAACAAAAATATGTACACAATAAGAAACAAATATGGAAACATTTACTGCTGTTTTGTATAACAGCAGTAAATAAAATTAGAATCGCCCTAATGATATCCAATTTCCGATAGGAGAGGCACTCAAAATAGAAGAAAGAATGGAAACATTGCTACGGATAGAACCGAAATCTTTGAGGTTGTCGAATCATTTTATCGCGAAATGTATGAGAGCACCGAAGAAAGGCTAGATCAGCCCCTGCTCAAAATTACAAACCAGGTATTATTTTAATGCCAGAACTAACACCATACAAACTCAAAACGGCAATTTTAGAAAAAAAATTAACAATTCCCCTGGCTATCGCGGAATAGTGATCAAGGCGATCTAACTAATTAAAAATAAAATTATCCAGGCTTTGGCCAAGCTACTTACTAAATGCACCTACCAAGGAAAAACTCCTTCTCAATAATAGTACAGTCATTGTCTTAGTACATAAGCAAGAAGACATATCAGATCTAAAAAACTACCGTCTTATCAGTTTGCCCTCATACATTATATAACCTTTTTGGAAAAATCATCAAAAAAAGACTGGACGCTAAGTTAGACTAACAGCACTAACAACCAGTTATTAGTAATAAAGAACCTAGTAGAGAGGTCTGCAGAATACAACAAACTATTGGCACTGATATTCTTAAACTACAAGAAAGCATTCGACACCATAAGCTAGCAGAAAATGTTAAAAGTATTAGCAGAATGTCGAATAGACCATTACTATACTAATAGAATCAAATATATCTACCAAAATGCCACAGCTACCGTAAGATTATCTGAACAAGAACCAAATAAATTCTGTATACAGCGAGGAGTACGATAAGAAGACAATATTTATTAAGCTATTCACGAGGCTTTTAGAACATACTTGTAAGAAGGCAGATCTTAACTAGCATGGTATTAGCATAAATGGAGAGAAACTCAGTCATTTGGTACTCGCCGATGACCGTCCTTATAGCCAATCATATGGAAGATGCAATAATAATGTTAAAACGATTATATCACGCTTCCTTGGAGGTCGGACTAAACATTAATATGAACAAGACGCAAATTATGACTAAGCTGGTGCGAAAGTCGAAATATTGCTGTTGGTGGATGGGATATTGTGCAGACTGCATCGTGTAAGTACTTAGGACATGGCATGTGGTTGCGTAGAGATAACCAGATCTATAAGCTCCCACGTCGCAGATTAGCCTGGGCAGTGTTTTGTAAATTGAACTATGTATTTAAATCTGATATACCCATATGCCTTAAAAGGAAAATCTTTGACCAATGTGTGTTACATGTACTCACTTATGGGGCGGAAACATTAACAATCCAAAAACTAGTGAATAATATTCGAGTGACTCAGAGGGCTATGGGGCGTCAGACTTTGGGTGTCCCTCTGAGAGACCGAATCCCATACATAGAAATACGTCATATAAATAAAAACAACAGACGCCATCAAAATAATCGGGTCGCTTAAATGGAACTGGACAGGACACGTCACCAGATTATCAGACAACCGATGGACAAAACGTATTGTCAAGTAGAGACCAAGACAAGAAGTGCTACGGAGCAGAGGACACCCACCAACCAGATTTACTGACAGCCTGGCGAGTGTTAGTAGTAACTGGATGCAAGCCGCACAATACAGAGACAGATGAAAAGAGCTGAGGGAGACCAATGTCCAGCAATGGACGCATACAGGTTGTTGATGGTAATGATGATGATTACTCTGTACTAAAAAGAGCTGTACCAGGAACAATTGATTTGTTGGTTCAAAAATTGATTGGTTCATTTTTTGCCAAGATTTGATAATTTGTTAATCTTAAAAATAAAAAAGTAAAAGGCTCTATCTTTTTGAAAAACATGAAAGATACCTAATTTTAGATACATTTCCTTCTTTTACCTTCTTAAAGATTTGTGTTTTATCAGAATAATGTAAAACAAAACGTAAACATGTTTTTACCTCTTGTTTCTGACATTAAAAATATGGTTATTTTTTTTACAACTCATAGATTATGATTACTGGTTTCAAGACTTACTATTGAAAAAAATTAACTTAAAACAATAATTAAGTTGTTATGACTAATAGGATCCGAGATAGCCTTTTTTAATCTCTGCCGTTTATAATTAAATTCAAGAAGGTACTGACTTGTTCAGAGTTCGATCTTCAACTGAGACTAAGGTTTAATAAGTGCTACGTGTGGTCAGTGCTGCTATATGGCATAGAGGGCTGGACACTCAAAACGAGGGATATAAACAGATTAGAAGCTTTCGAAATGTGGCTCTATCGCCGTATCCTAAAAATACCATGGACAGCATAAATCACAAATATAGATGTCCTTAAAAGAATAAACCAAGAACGCTAACTTTTTGAAACCATCAAGAAAAGGATAACGGCATATCTAGGTCACAGCATGCGAAATGAAAAATATAAGTTCCTCTAACTTATAATCGAGGGTAAAATTGAAGGCAAGAGAGGAATGGGACGCAAGAAAATGTCCTGGCTCCGACACATAAGGCAATGGACAGGGATAAACGATATACAATCTCTGATACATATTGCAAGACATAGAGAATTAATGAAAAATGTGATCGCTAACACCCATTAGTGGATTTGCATCTGAAGAAGAAGGAGTTTATAATGCCTAATAAAGCAAACTTCATCAAAAATAAACAATTAAGTTACCTACGGAGTGATGGCGTAGTCATATTAGAGGAAATATCTTTCTGACCAACGCAGTGCACAAGAAAATTGAATTTGGAACTTCAAGTCGGCTGAGCTCGGGAAAATTTGTGTTATCATGGTGAAAACTAAAACGATTCCGCTATTTTTTTTTTAATCTGACGTGGTGTAGCAAAAAAAAGCTTTGAAGTTTGATGACTGAGGGAGCACCCTCCCTTATATTTTATATTACAAAAATTTACATTGTTTTTTTAATAATTACATTTTCTATAATTAATCATATCGTTCGTCTTAGTAAAAAATAATGAACCAGTTTTAAATGAATAAATTTAAAATACACACACATGTGCAAAAAATAAACAAAGACAATAATTGTAATAATTCTCCGACCATAGATACCATTTTAAATCTTGATACCACTACTGATAAAGCTGCAGATCATGTTAAAAAACAAAAGAAATAACTAATTAATAGGCATTTTTTTAAAACTTCAAACAAAATATTGTTCTGAAGCTATTTTCATGTGGCATCGTAATGCAATTTACTATTTTTATTGGGAATAAGCCACAATTTTACTTTAAAATAAGTTTATTTGACGATTCTATTTCCACTTTGGAATTTGTTATAAAACTCATTAAGACTTACTCACAATCAATTTATTTTACCACCAACGACCGGTTTGGCATACTATAATTTGTATGCAGCTTCAGGTCAACGGTACATGGTAAACTAAATACTGAAAATATAATAACTCGTATTAGGGTGCTGTCTGGTACAGAAAATACAGCAATTACGCCAATATTATATGTGTGTAATTATTAAATATGACTTTAAATTGATTAAATAAAACAAAATAAAACTTAAGTGAAAAACCAATCTAGTAAAATTAAAAAGAAATAAATAAATAACTAATAAATATTACTTAAATGCCGATACAAGGATTATTACTTAATGTTTGAGAAAAAATATTAAATAGATTGTGAGTAAGTCTGTTATTTATTTCTACTACTTAGTGCAGTCACACTATTATCCTAATACGCTGATCAGCTTAAGTCACTAACTTCCTAATGTCCTAATCAGCTTAAGATGGAATACTGGTAGTTCTGTTATGACATTGTGAAGTCACACTCAACTTCTAATACGGTGATTGGCTTGGGTCACTAATTGCCTTATATGGTCACGAGTAGTTCGGTGATGACACATAAACACAGCGGAACGAGAGATAATAATTTGGTGTGATTTAATTATGACCATTGTGAACGAGTTTGATTTAATTTAATAAAATAGCTATATTCACGTAAATACGTGTTTTAACTATTTTAATAGACGATACTATTTTAATAGACGATATCAGAAGTGTGTTAAAGAACCTACGGTAGAATTTAGTGAACTGTTTTTAATGTTAAGTGATTGAAAGTGTCCAAAATGCCGAAAAGGAAAAAGTCCAAGCGAAATAGTAGTTCCAGTAGTGAAACCACAACAATTTCGTCTACCGATTCTTCGCCGAGAAGGTAGTCAAGGTATACAAAAACGAAAAGAACACGTAGAATGAAGTAAGTGTACTTAAAGGTTTTTACTAGTCGATATGGAAGAGAAATTTTAATAAATCATACACGTAAAATGTATTAAAGACACTTATCACCTTTTTACTGAATATGGTTTGCAGTAGTAGAAATATATTGTTGTCCGGCATAATAATATATGTGGGCTTACTTTGTTTTACATGCAACAGAACTTTAATTTTATGGAAGTAAGTAGCGATATATTGTTTTATTTGAAAACGAAAAGTTGATTAGGTGTAACTTATTTGTTTATTACACAAATTATCTGCTGAATGGTAAGTCGTATTATTTATTTGGTTTTACCTGTATGTAGAGCGGAAAAAGCTGAGAATTTTGGTATACTTAACTCAATATTTTAAAATTTGTCATTTACCTGGTTTTCGCAGTATACCGACGATATTTCAAGCGATTTCTAAGCTTAAAAGTACCTCTAAAACATGGTACGCTAGTTTTATTGAAAATGAAGTTGCATGGTCTCAATTTTCTTGGGCAGAATGGAGATCAGTGTTAGAAAATACTTTTCAAAGTACACGAAATACTTATGATCTTTTTATGGACGTAGCCCATCATAAACCAACAGTGGGTTCTTCATTATATGAATTTTATTTTGAACATTTAGCAAAAATTAATAAACTTAAAGTAAATTTTTCCGAGTCAGATAAGAATTCTTTAATAATTGGTGCTATTGGAGACGAACATATTAAATCTGCTATTGAAGTTGCTCAAATCAAAGATTTCAATTTATTGGCAGTTTATTTAAGAAATAAGCTTTATCACAAAAGTCCAGAAAAATTGCCTGATTTAACAAATCTAATCGTTTTTTCCAAATCAAAATTTGTACATAATAACAAATTTGTTAATAACAAATTTAACAAGAATAAATCTTGTATGTGCTGTGGAATTCAGGGTCATTTAAAAAAAAAAAGATTGTCACCACAGAAAGCAAATATGCAGGTTTTGTAAAATTAAAGGTCATATTGAACAATACTGTTTTAAAAAGAACAAAGAATGTCAAGAGACAAAAGTAAATAAAACGAACAAAAATTTAGAAAAAAATAAATCTGTTAAACAAATACAGTTTGATTCTTCCGAAAATAAATTTAATAAAATTATTTTCTTAAATGAGCACAGCCATACTGCATTCATTGATTTTGGCAGCGATTGTTCGCTAATTTCAAAAGAATTGGCAGATAAGTTTAAATTAGAAATAAAATCATTAACTAAAGATGTAAAACTTTCTGGATTTTTGGGAAATTCTTTATCAGTTGAATATTATGTATTTGCTAAAAGAAAAATCGATTTTGTAGAATTAAATATTATGTTGTATGTCATGGATAAAGATTGGGTTATAATGACCTTCTAATAGGAAGAAATTTTACAGAAGATGTAAATATTATGTATTATAGGATAGATAATAGTTTAACATTTAAATTCCTTAGATAAAGAAAGACTTAGATAAATAAATAAGTACAGGAAATATATCTAAATACGAGAAAATGGTGTTGGAAAATATTTTGCTAAATCACGAGGACTGTTTTTATACAAATTTGAAAGCTCTAAAAAAATCGCATTCTGTTGTTATGAGAATCTATATTACAAGTTCAGATGTAGTTAAGCTTCGTCCCTACAGAACACCTGCAGCTGACAAAGAAATTTTACAAAAAACAGTACAAGAATTATTGGATGCAAATATTATTCGAAAGAGTAATTCATCGTTCGCAAGCCCTTCTTTTCTTATTGATAAAAAAAAAGATGTAAATTGGACATGGACATAAGAAGAAACAAAAATTGTTAAAGAAATAAAGAAAGTTATAGTCTCAGAACCAATTTTAACAATATTTAATCCGAAACATGACATAATAGTTTACACGGATGCAAGTAGAGAAGGATTTGGAGGCATAATAACTCAAATTGTTGATGGTCGTGAAAAGTCAATTGCCTATTTTAGCAAGCAAACCACAAAAGAAGAAAAGAAATATCATTCTTTTGAATTAGAGCTTTTGGCTATTGTCAAAACCCTAGAAAGGTATAGATAATATTTAGCAGGAAGATCTTTTACTGTAATAACAGACTGCAATTCCGTTAAAAATGCATTAGTAAAATAAACAATAATCCCAAGAACAGCAAGATGGGTTTTGTGTTTACAAAATTTTTGTTTTGAAATAAAACATAAATCAGGAGTACAACTACAACATGTAGATGCCTTAAGTAGGAACTTTGAAAGAACTGAAGCAGAGGAAAGTCTTGAAATTAAAGTGATGCTCATCAAAGAAGACGACTATCTAAGAGAAGCACAGGATACAGATACGGAAATAAAAAAAAATTAAAGATATTCTTTTGTCGGGAGATCAGGAAAATCATAAGGATACTTTCAAGAAATATGATTTAAAAGGAAACAAAGTTTATAAAATAACAGAATATGGTAGAAGATGGTATGTGCCTAAAAATCGTCGTTGGCAAATTGTCAAAATGAATCATGACGATATTGGACATTTTGCGTTGGATAAAACAATTGAAAGAATAAAAGAACGGTATTGGTTTCCACGAATGCGAAGATTTATTAAGAAATACATTGCGGCTTGTCTTGCCTGTTTATACCATAAACAACCGGGAGGAAAAAAGCCTGGCTATCTACATTCCATTCCAAAATATGCTAGACCGTTTCATACACTCCATGCCGATCATTTAGGGCCATTTGTGTTAACGAAATCTCAAAATAAATACGTCTTGGTTTTGATTGATGCCTTTTCTAAATTTGTGTTTGTTGAAGCTGTCCCAGATACATCAAGTAAACATGTTATTCGTGCTTTAGAAGAAATTTTTAAAATATTTGGTAACACCAAACGAATGATATCAGATGCAGGATCAGCTTTCGTTTCAAAATAATTTTTGAATTATATGGCAGAGAGAGGAATTAGAGTGTTTACAACTGCAGTAGGATAGGCAAGAGGCAACGGCCAAGCAGAAAGGGCAAATAAAACATTACTGGATACCATGGCCACAATGGGTGCAAAGTTTGAGTCCGATATGTGGGATAAGAATTTAAAAAACATTCAACAAGGAATAAACGAGACAAAACACCGAATAACTAAATCTTCTCCCAGTGAAGTGTTTTTCGGGTACAAATTAAGAGTTGATGTAGACAAATACATAGATGATAATGATATGGACATTATTGATGTAACGTTATCGAGAAAGGATGTAGCTAAACGATTAGAAGAAAACAGAATCAAACAGAATAACGAATTTAATAAAAAAGATGCTCTCCAGTGAAATATGCTGTTGGTGACCTGGTATTGACAAAAGTTACAAGTTTTCCAGCAAACAATGAAAGTAAGAAGCTTTTAGAAAAGTATAGAGGGCCATTCAGGATTGTTGAGGTTCTACCAAATGATAGGTATCGTGTTAAAGAAGATGTACATTCATCAAGAACAAGGCGTCCTTATGAAGGAGTTGTTGGTGGAGAAAACATCAAGAGATTTAAGATTCAAAGATCTTAAAATTATTCAGGTTAGTTACATGATAGTTTAGTCATTTTGTAGAATGACATAAAGATATTCTATTGTTTAAAAGGAATTTGTTTGAATAGCTGGAACTAAAAAAAAATATATTTTAATTGTCATTCTGAAAAATGACAACAAAGTGTTTCAATGATCTGAATGGGTTTATTTGAGTAGTTCTGACTATTTGAAGCAAATTTATTTTATTCGTCATTCTGAAAAATGACAAATAAATGTTTTAATGTTCTGAATGGATTTTCAGTTCGTCATTCTGCAAAATGACAAATAAATGTTCTAATGTTCTGAATGGATTTTCAGTTCGTCATTCTGAAAAATGACAAATAAATGTTCTAATGTTCTGAATGGATTTTCAGTTCGTCATTCTGCAAAATGACAAATAAATGTTTTAATGTTCTGAATGGATTTTCAGTTCGTCATTCTGCAAAATGACAAATAAATGTTTTAATGTTCTGAATGGATGTTCAGTTCGTCATTCTGAAAAATGACAAATAAATGTTCTAATGTTCTGAATGGATTTTCAGTTCGTCATTCTGAAAAATGACAAATAAATGTTATAGTGTTCTGAATGGATTTTCAGTTCGTCATTCTGAAAAATGACAAATAAATGTTATAGTGTTCTGAATGGATTTTCAGTTCGTCATTCTGAAAAATGACAAATAAATGTTTTAATGTTCTGAATGGATATTCAGTTCACCATTCTGCAAAATGACACCCAAATATTTTAATGTCTTGAATGAGTTTGTTTGAATAGCCGTAGCTATGTGAAACAAATTTATTCACATTGTCATTCTGAAAAATGACAGCCATATGTTTTAATGTTTAAAAATGAGCTTGTATGGATAGTTGTAGCTATCTGAAACGAATTGATTTAGACTATGTCATTCTGCAGAATGATGGAGCCTTTCTATAAATTGGCATTCTTAATAATAAAGAACATATTTTTTTTTAATAGGTGTTGTACGATCGAGGACGATCGTGACGTCAGGATGGTCGAATGCAGTCACACTATTATCCTAATACGCTGATCAGCTTAAGTCACTAACTTCCTAATGTCCTAATCAGCTTAAGATGGAATACTGGTAGTTCTGTTATGACATTGTGAAGTCACACTCAACTTCTAATACGGTGATTGGCTTGGGTCACTAATTGCCTTATATGGTCACGAGTAGTTCGGTGATGACACATAAACACAGCGGAACGAGAGATAATAATTTGGTGTGATTTAATTATGACCATTGTGAACGAGTTTGATTTAATTTAATAAAATAGCTATATTTACGTAAATACGTGTTTTAACTATTTTAATAGACGATACTATTTTAATAGACGATATTAGTTCGAAATGGACGCACACGAGCAACGAATTTATAATTTATCTATAAAAATTTCTCGTCTTGTTTTGGTTTCTTAAAAATTCCAACCTCTAAAGCATTTAATCTTATATTTTCTTTTATTTCTTTTATATAACTTCATATGCATTTTTTATTTAATTCCTGTTGATTCTTTACTTTTAAACAGACTTGTGCCTTTATGCAACTATTCAACTCATCTATTCATAGGATTTGGTACCATTGGTTGCAAGTAAACTTGAAAATATAGTAATTTCTTCTACTCAGAATCCCAAAGCTTCTTTTTAAACATACGCTGGTTCAAATCTCGTTTGATTTACGCCTCAGAGTTATTTAAGATATAATATTGCGATAAATTATTATTTTTTATAATCGCTTAACAAATAAGACATTTTTGTTTGAATAAATTTACCACCTATTTAAATGTGCAATTTTAGTCAGTTTTACTCAGTTAAACTTAAATAAACATTATAAGGTAGACAGTGATATCACAATTAATATTTTCTATCTGCACAATTCTAAAACTTTATTAAAATAATACAACCCCCTTACTATGCAGATTTATCGCAATTTTATAACTGAAACGACGGCCCATTTAAGTTTGAACAATGTCCTTTTGCCGCACTCGCTTTATCATAATGTTTCCATTATCTTTATCTACAGCTAAAGTTTTCTACGTTCATTATATGCAGTTGGCTAATAATATAGCTTTCCATTAACATTTATGTTTATGGATATTAAAACTAGCTATGTTTGGGACATAGTAGTTATATATAGGGCTTTTAAAAAAATAGTAATATTATCTATTGTTTTTACCTATGGAATCGTAAGTTTACCGTAAATATTGGTTTTCTTGGTATCTGTTCGCTCTATTGTAATATTTTTGTTTGTAAAAGGTACAATTTGTTACAACTATGAAAAAATTATAGGTAAAAAATAGAAAATGGAGAAAAAATATACTCGCAGTAAAAGGAAAAAATTAGTAGAAAATGAAATCAACAAAAATTCAGAACATTCTTAGAATAATAAAAGTACACAAAATAAAATCGTATCTAAAATATACTTTCAAATTTTTTATCATCGATTTATATCATCAGTTTTTTTATTTATTTACTTTTAAACATATGGACCAACCCAATGCAGCGATAGTTCGTGGAGAATTAAAATGAACTACGAGCTGGATGAACTAATGGAGAGCGCAGATATTGTCAGATTTGTAAAATCACAAAGACTAAACTGGCTTGGTCACCTAGAAAGAATGCCAGATAATCGAGCTGTAAAAGTAGTCCAGAGATGGAAGCCCCAAGGAAACAGAACAACAGGAAGGCCCCGTAAAAGATGGATAGACGACGTAGAGAGGGATCTTAAAACCATGAACATCAGGCAGTGGCGAAGGAAAGTATCCGACAGGGCAGAATGGAAGAACATTGTTAAGCAGGCCAAGACTCACAAAGGGTTGTAGCGCCATTAGAAGAAGAAGAAGAAGAAGACTTTTAAACATTATAACAATGATTTGAGTTTCAAACAGATAATAATATATTAATAATAATAATAAAGAGCTAAAGAAATAATGATAACCACCACAGGACACTCACAATATAATCCAGCAAACAACACAGCACAACAGTGCCTAGATAAATTGAAACAAAAACTTTCCCTTTACTCAGGCCGACTAAGGAGATACAGAATTAGTAACAAACGAAAATCCGACATTATGCTTTTTGAGAATGCCAAGGCGTTCTATCGGAAACTCAATTCTACTGCAGAAAGTGCCAATAAATCGTACCCAAGCCAAGAAGAAATCCATGAGTTTTGGGGAAATCAACTTTCCACACCAGCTGCTCTTAACATCAATCCTGGATGGATCGAAGATACGACGCACAACTGCCAACACTACGTTACTGCTCTCTACGAACCCTTTACTACTGAAGACGTTTCAAATATTATCAAAGAGCTTCATAACTGGAAATCTCCTGGACTAGACGGCATTCAAAACTTCTGGCTTAAGAAGTTCTGGAGTATTCATGAGTGCTTATCAGCAATAATTAATCACAGTATTTCCAATACGCAGGAAATATCATCTTTGCTAACCCAGGGAACAACTTATTTAATACCAAAACATCAAAGTAACACCCAAGATCCAGCCAAGTATCGCCCAATTACTTGTCTTCCAACTCTGTATAAAATGCTCACATCTTGTGTAGCCTGGCGTATCTACCAACACTGTACTCTA
Organism: Diabrotica undecimpunctata; assembly: GCF_040954645.1. NCBI lineage: Eukaryota > Metazoa > Arthropoda > Insecta > Coleoptera > Chrysomelidae > Diabrotica > Diabrotica undecimpunctata. The sequence continues at coordinate 115,406 of NW_027311919.1, read as the reverse complement.
AACAATATCATAGAGCCTCAACAGAAAGGGTGCGCTAAGGGTTCCATGGGCTGCAAAGAACAACTTATTATCGACTCTGTCATTTCTAATCAAGCATATAGTAAAAAAGGGAATCTCTTTACTGTTTTCATCGACTATAAGAAAGCGTTTGATTCAGTGCCGGATGAATGGCTTGTAGATATATTCAAAATATATAAAGTCGATTATAACATAGTGACCTTTTTAAAACATATAATGTCAGATTGGAAGACAAAAATTCACCTCCAAATACCTGATGAAAACAATATCGAAACTGAAAATATTGCAATCAACCGGAGCCTATTTCAAGGAGACTCGTTGAGCCCACTGTAGTTTAGTCTAGCGATGAACCCCCTATGCCAGCTACTGAACATAACTGACACAGGTTTTAGCATCAAAAATAACACTACTGGTGTGGCAAAGCTTAATTATCTATTGTATATGGATGATTTAAAACTATTGGCTTCTACTCAATGCCACCTGGATCAGATGCTGAAAACAGTGGAAAATTTCTCTAATGACATTAGTATGCACTTCGGCATCGACAAGTGCCGTGTCTTAAATATAATTAAAGGAAAGGTTCAGCCCGGTGGATTCGATATGTAAAACGGCCGGAACATCGAAGCCATGGGTGAAAATAATATGTATAAATACCTTGGAATAAAGCAAGCGCGGAAGATTGACCATAAACAAATGAAAACTGAGATAACTACTGAGTTTATACGAAGAGTAAAACAGCTGCTTCGTTCATACCTTAATCATAAAAATTTGTTTAAGGCACTAAACACCTATGCATGTTCCGCGCTTAGCTACTCATTTGGTGTCGTTAAGTGGACAAATACGGATATAGAAAATCTTCAGCGAAAAGTACGAACACACATCATAAAGGCACAAAAACAACATTCCTCGAAGTGCAGTAGAAAGAACGACATTACCACGGTATTTACGAGAACGAGGACTTATGGAGCAACTAGAAAAACATATTACTAATTTAAGAACTTATTTTCAGGTGCAGGGTGAGACATCCACTCTACATCGCGCGATCTGTGCAGTAGATGATACAACACCGATCAAACTGAGGGTACCAGAAATGCGCATAAACCATCTTACTAAGGACGAAAAAATGCGCACCTGGATGGGTAAACCTCTTCACGGGCGACATCCTAATGAGGTCAGTCAAGACCACGTCGACAATAAAGCGTCAAACTATTGGCTGACATCAGGAAAGTTGTTCCCTGAAACAGAGGGTTCATTACTCGCCATTCAGGATCAGGTCATACCAACCAAAAATTACCTGAAATATATCGTCAAAGACCCTTGACTCCAAAATGACAAATGCCGATATAGACCTTACCGGGGGCTGCCAAGCATTTGCTGCAACTGAATATAAGGAACGGCACGATTCAGTAGGAAAGATCCTTTATCAAGAGATAGCCATCAAACTGGGACTTCTCCAAACAAACCATCTCCCATATTATCAATACGTTCCTAAAAGTATACTTGAGAATGATAACTACAAGCTATACTGGGACCGCACTATGCTCACAGACCACACAGTGGCACATAAAAGACCAGATCTCCTACTAGTTAATAAACTAAAGAGACAAACAACACTTATTGATATAACGATACCCAACAACAATAATCTTCGTGTTAAACAGAACGAAAAGATCGCCAAGTACAGGGATCTGGAAATTCAAATACGAAGACAGTGGAGAATGGAAAGTACCCAGACAATACCTATTATTCTCTCTACTACTGGAGTCTTTAGAAAGAACCTCCTAGAAAACATAAGAAAGCTAGGTCTGAATGAACATCTCTACAAGACCATGCAGAAAACTGTACTTCTCTCAACGTCCAGATGTGTACGAAAATTTTTGGGAGATACTCCAGCATAGCAAGTCACCTAGAGGGAGTGTGAGCCATATGGCTAAAAAAATAATAATAATAGGAACAAACATGGTTACTCGCTTCTCGTCTAGGGACCCATCAAGACATTAAATTAAAATATAAACTAGACTGGGTCACGGATAGTAGGTTTAAAACAAATGGGATAAAACAAAGGTTACTATTTCAACTGGTCTTACAAATTAAGGTTACATTTCGAACTTGTGTGACTTATAAGATCAGAATTATTGTTGAATATCCTAAGTTCACGTTGTTCGTTCATTCTGTTTTTTAATGCTATTATGAATCTTTTCACCTGGGTTGTATGTTAGAGATACTATATAAATATTATAGCACTTATATTTTTGTAAATATCTTGATATCCTCATATAAATAATTTATTTTTTCTTAAAATAAAAAACAAAAAGAAGCTGAATTCTACTAAGCAAATATTTAAAGAGATCTACGTAATGTAGATGAGTATTAAGAAAATCTACGAAAAATTAAGAACAACTTGGAACAAATTTAAAAAGTTGAAAAACAATTAGCAAAATAAGTAGAAAACACAAACATATCAGTCAAAGTCAAAATTAGTGTTAAAGTCGAAGAATTCTACAGGGACAAACTCATCTGGAGAAAAACATGTCCTTTGTATAAGCTAAATCTTTTTTAAAGCTTTAATTAAAGGTTAAAGTACGTTTATTGACGTTTAAATTTCCACTTCGGAAATCGTTCCGAAAAATTAGAAATTTGAAACTGTGCATATGGTTAGGTTGCTATATTAGGAGTAAATTAAGAGTTATTGAGAGAATTGAGATATTTATTAATGGTCAAGTAACATTGACATATAATAAGCTAATTATGCCTGTTTTCAGTAGAAGATTTATCTTAAAAAATCGAAAATAAGAAGAATCAAAGTTAACAAACAGTGGTTTCTTTTATTAACGCATAATCTAAATTAAATACGGGCATCCCACGCGTAGTTTTAGGATTTGGCAGGACCCTTACTATATCTTTTATCAAAATTGTGACTTTGTCAGCAGCGGTGAGAAATACAAAACATTTTTCTTTCTTCCTCAGGAAAGTCACTGCAACTGAATACCTTCGGAAATAATTTCTGCTACCGTTCCAATGTAATGATGGATTTCATTCCTACGTTTATAAACTGTAAATTTTGCCAAACCCAAGAGTTAATCCCAATTTTGGTAGAATCATGTTATTTCGGTTTTGCCACTGTATTGGAAATATATTCTTTATCTTCCAATAGAGGCACATTTAAGTCTGAACTTTTACATTTACTGCGCTAGTAAGACATTCAGCAAATTTTTTTCGTACTCCATTCCGTTACAGTGTTTCTGGTCTTTTTCTAAGGTTTTTTCGGTGTCACATCTTTCTGTATGGTAGCTAGACGTACTGGTAGAATTTACATCATCTGACTGATTTGCGATTAACCTGAAGTTCTAACTTTTCTGGAAAAATTGTAGCAGCTCCTTCTTGTTGTAGATCTGGAGTGGACACGTATGTTAATTGCATTTGCTTTAGTGAAGCATCCTGTCCCGACGAATGTTTTAAGCAATGAAGGAAAAGTAATTTTGTCTACATTTTTGCATCCCGTAGCACAATAAAAATTTTTGACACATTGCGCCTCGATTACTTTACGCTTTTAAACACTAAACCATTCTATCCAATAATATTATTTAGCTGTCGATAAAAGTCGCCTAACACTTCATCTGAACAGGCTTCACCGAGGTTCTTGAAAAGGTTTTGAACAATTCTACAACTTAGTAGGTACTCCCTTGGTCTCTCAAACCCTGTAATATAAACAACTTATTAATTATTAAATTTACCATAACAAATATGTTACCAGCAATCCAAAAAGGATTTATTCTGTCAGTTCGTTTTAGGTAATCTTGTACACAAGTTTTTAACTTCATTCGATCAAATCCAAATCCCTGATCTACTTACTAATTTGGTTAATGCATGAAATATTAGTACCTCCTCTTCTTTCGTAAGTACAGTAGGCTTTCCAACATTTTTACATTTAGAATTATTTACATGATTCAATAAAGGTGTCCGATTAATGGCATACATTCCAGCAGCTCGTTTTACGCTTATACCGCAGTTTTTAACAGCACTCACAGTAGATTCCATTCTTTCTGTGCCTGTAGTGTATGTTTTGTAGGATCTGTTTTTTCCGACATTGTTGCAAAAAATTTGTATGCAAGTAAGTAGGTACCTACTAATATCAAGATTTTGGAATTGATACTATACAGTAGTGTAACATTGACATATGGCAAAGTTAACTTCAAAACAAGTTTTGGATGGTTTCTTTTAATTAAAGCAAAATATAACACAATGTTTCAGTAAGTTATACAGAAAACGCAAAAATTCACCAGGATGACTTAGAATAATAAAGATTTGTTTGTGTGAAGAGATATTTGTTTGGTATTTGCGAATGAGTTTAGATCAGCCTCTAAAAAGTCATAGGTTCTTTTATATTCCAGATAGTTATGGCATTAAGAGTAAGTGGTAAGTGCAGATAATATATTTGGCCGTTTCCTCTGCATTTTTGAAGAATCAACATGTTGCTTTGTCCACTTTGCCCATTTTATACAGATGATATCTTATTGAGAAATTTATATTAAAAGCACCCGTGATTGAAATACCCGAAAAATATTTTTGCGTAAAGAGAACAAGATTGTAGTAAGCATTTTACTTGCCTTAGACCTGAAATATTTTTCAGCAGGCAAAACTTCGTGATTTTTAGATTTCGAAATGGTATTTTAACATAAGAGGCATACCATTTACAAGACAATTAAAAACGAAACACATGCACTTGCAAGAAAAATAAGAAATAATCACTGGGAACGCTTCTCAAAAGCAATTAAACATGATTTTTACGGTCTGCAAAAGGCAATATGGCGCTTTATAAGAGGCCAAAGAACTAATAGAACCAAGGACATTGAAAAAGGTACATGGAATGAATAACTAAAAAAGTTGTATGCAGAGGAAGAACAAACGATACTAGAACCGGAAACACTAATAATGACCACAAATGAAGAACTTAATATAAAAGTACAGGAAGTTCGGAAAATACTTGTAAACCTGAAGAACAAAGATGCAGCAGGTAAAAACGGGATAACAAACGAACTACTGAAATATTGTGGAGCAGCTATGATATAACAATTAACAACATTAATTAATAAAATTATATAAAACACAATATAAGACCGGAATAATGGAGAACGAACGAACTATTTCTACTATTAAAAAAGGAAAAAAAAAGCCAGAAAACTACAGAAGTATTTAAACTACAACTAAAATTTTACAAGTGCTAATAAATCAGAGGATAAGTTAAGTAGATGAACAACAGGGTTTTCGTAGTGAAAAATCGTGTACATATATTATATTCGTTATAAAACAAATTGCTAAGAAATCAGTAGAGTATAATAGACAAGCATTTCTGTGTCTGATTGATCTAAAGAAAGCGTTTGACAGAGTAAGACTCAAATATAGAATTCATCTTCTGTATAATAGAGAAGTTCTCCTAAATATTATAAAAACTATCGAAAATATCTACCAAACCAACGAAATGGAAGTCAGAATAGATGAACAACTTACACAACCTATAAAAATAGGCAGCGGAATAAGACAATGGGATTCATTAAGCCCCATGCTCTTCAATTTGATCATGGATGAAATCATCAAAAGCGTTAATAAAGAAGAGGATACAGAATGGGAAACAAAGAAATAAAAATAATCTGTTACGCAGAAAACGCAATATTGATAGGCCAAGATGAAGATAGTCTGCAAAGACTGGTCCACAGATTTAATATAAGAACAAAAAAATTTAATATGACAATCGCATCTCAGAAAACTATAACAATGGTAATCAGCAAAGAATCAACGAGTTGTAAAATAGAAATTGATGGCATTAATATTGAACAAGTAATGGAAATAAAATACGTGGGAATTACACTGTCTAGCTGTGGAGACCTGGACAAAGAAGCGAGAGATTAAGTACAAAATGCAAATAGACTGGCAGGGTGCTTTAATAACACTATATGTCGAAACAGACACATTAACACTGAGATGAAGTAAGAATTTATAAAGCCAGTGTAAGATCAATATTGACATATGCCTCAAAAACAACACCCGATACAGCCATAACGCAAAAGCTACTGGAAACAGCTGGGATAAGAGTACTGAGAAGAATAACAGGAAATACGCTGACAGATCGAAAGAGAAGTGAATATATTAGAACAAAATGTAATGTACAGTATATAAATGAATGGATACAAAATAGAAAAAAAGAAGAATAACCACAAAAGAAGAATGGAGGAGACCCGTGTCGTCAAAATAGCAAGAGAGAAGTCACAAATCGGGAGAAGAAGTATCGGACGACCGTGCAAAATATAGAGTGACATAGAGGTATTAATCCGACAATGAACAAGCAGAATTGATTATAAAGATAAAGAAGAAGAAGAAAAAGTATTTGATTACATTTGAGACAGTCAAACATATAAAATTAATGGATATGGATTGAAGAATTACGTAGTAGAATTTTGTACAAGGATAAATACCTACAGTAATTCTATTAGACAGCTTAGAAATAAGGACTCTAGATTCAATAGTATCTTGGAAGTAAGAGATTAAACACGTGAAAGTAAAATAAAATAAAATAATTAGTATTAGATGTACAGTGCAAGTTAAAAAAGGGCAAATTCAGATATTTTGGAATTATCATAACGGATAATCATCTAAATATTGAAATAATATGCATAAATGCAATAACTGAAGCCATTCTTTTTTCAATTTTAGGTAATCCTCTACCATGCGGCTTTTTGGAATGTCAAAGAATTGTTTGGATCCAATAGAGGAGTATTATTGCTTTTTTAACAAAAATATGTGATATAAAATCAGTACAAAATATAATTATTTAATAAAAGTTTACATTAAATTCGTAGACATTGTAGAGATTAAAAAAATTAATGTCCATAATATCCACCTTTTGCATAGCTAATGATAAGACACTGTTCTAAATAAACAAAAAGTAAACATTCACATGAAAATGGCTGCAAGTTAGACACGTGTTACAAACAATGTATTATCAACTGTCTTATATGTCTAATTAATGTACTTACGAAGGTTCATTCTCCAACACTAACTCCTCAAAATCTAGAATAATCCGGTAGCCAGGTGAGGCAATTATATCGATGTCGCAATTCGCGTTGTCTGGATATTGTCGAGGGAATCCGGGACTGGAAACTGAAGTTCTAGGTTGATCTCTGGAGAGAATAACTGTTTTGTTACAATTCGGGATCCAGCTATCTTCTAGTGGCTCTGAAATAAATTATGTCATTTAAATATATATTGCATCAATTTAAAAAAGCGGATTTGTATTCTTATATTATTTTATGTCAATGAACTTTTTTAAAAGAGTGTTTTCAAAAGAGTGTAATTTAACTTCTAGAACGATATTCAAACCAAGTTTTTTTACCGAATAAAATTTTAATTAACGTATTGGCGTTATTCAAAATAATAATATTCCTATCCACACGGAATCTTAGTTCCTGTAGTTGGCTGTATACCATATATAACAAAAAATTTTACTCAAAATCCTTTATAAAAGGTATATTATTTAAAAAAAACCCAATCGGGCTATATCAGAAAACGTTTTCAGAATCCATATTCCATCATCAGTGCACTTAATTAAAAAGAACGTGAAATTTAAATTTTGACCAAGGTTAATACAAAATGTGGTTAATACTTACTAGGTGGGTATACATGTATTGAGCCACTAAAGATGTGGGTAAAAACCCGTTAAAAGTTGTTTTTTAAATTTAGTTTACATTATATGGTGGTAAATATTGTGATGTTAAAGTTACCAATGGATTTGGTAACATGGCGACGTATGACTCCACGTAAAGTTGCTGGTCCTGAAGACCTGAAAACCTTGAAATTCTTAAAGAAAAACAAAAAAGTCCAAATTGTGTTAATCGTCATGTCTCATTCAATCGAGACTTCCTCCCCCTCCATCGCCAACTATTCTCATAACCCACATCCTTAATTTACTCTTACAACAAAATCTATATTTATTATTATTCGTTCGTCAACTATCCATCTTCCTTAGTTCACTCCAAAACCTCTCTTTCAATACATCACACTCTCCATCTTTCCCCACTTCTTTCTATCCAACCTAAACTTTAAGTCTGGCCTCTATACCTAATGTTTTTCATGCTTCTTTTCGACACCTCTAAATTCAGAGTAGATTATTCGTCATCCCGCTCCTAAACTATTCAGTTCTCATTTTACTTATCCACACATCTAACTCAGGGTTTGGTTTCGGATCCCTGGAGACCTCAGCCTTCTGTAGTCTTTCCTCTTCTCATAATTTTAAAAACAGCACAACTTTCTTTTTTACTTAAATTTAACAGAGCCACCCACAACCATTTTATTTTTACAGTTCTTGTCAAGATATACCAATAGTCTATTAAGCTCATGAACTTTATCCTTTTATATTTCTCATTTACCTAGTGTTGCTTTAAAACAGATTGGGCTTTTTCTTCTTAAGTTATAAGTTGAGTACTGTACGATCATCATATTACAAAAACCACTTCCCAACCATCAATTTTTGTTCATTTCATATATTTGTCAACACACACAAAACAACTAACCAACTTCTTCCGTGAACACCTAATCAGATATTTACGTTCATGAACTTGTAACTTAAAAAGTTTTACATTTACCAGGTACCAAATGTTGTTTTTTAACATACAGGGCCTTCTATGCTAAGCTATAACTTAAATATTACATGAACCTTAGATTACACAAGCTTTTATTTTATTGACTCAACACCACCTTCAAATATAAAATATATCAATTCCTATTTCACCCATCAACAATAAATTTTCAAGAATCCAACTTCTTACATATGTCTATTTTCCATTTTCCAAGTACCAAATGTTGAAAAACCATAAGGGGCCTTATATTAGAATCTCTAATTCACCACTTTAAGACGTATGTATAGTTGGTTGCCTAACGATACCCACACAATTTTTCTCACCACATACAATAATTAATAAAACAATGTCCACCATGTTCTTAAAAATAAATTCAGGACAAATTAACAACTTAAAACAACATTGATGGTTGCTACTGTTACATTATTTTAATTTTACCTTTTTAAATAGCGTTGGCTTCTGTCTTAATTAAACTAACACATAAAGTTACACTGACTGCTTTGTTCGGACTTCCGTCATAACTTGTCAAGACTGTCATTCAATCAGTTGCTTTCATCAAGTCCTCGTAGACACATCGTCTCAGGACCAGCAACATCACGTGGAGTCATACGTCGCCATGTTACCAAATCCACTGGTAACTTTAACATCACAATATTTACCACCATATAATGTAAACTAAATTTAAAAAACAACTTTTAACGGGTTTTTACCCACATATTTAGTGGCTCAATAGATGTATACCCACCTAGTAAGTCATAACCACATTTTTTATTAACCTTGGTCAAAATTTAAATTTCACGTTCTTTTTAATTAAGTGGTTATATACTTTTTAGGTGCACTGATGATGGAATATGGATTCCGAAAACGTTTTGTGATATAGACCGATTGGGTTTTTTAAATTATATACCTTTTATAAAGGATTTTTAATAAAAATTTTTTAATAATATTACTGATTGCTCATATATTTTTTACAGACATATAAGAGTACTTCTGAATATTCAGTTTTTACTTACTTTTACAATAAATGCTGCTTTTTTAAAAAACTTATTATTCAAGTCCAGTATTTTAGTTTGGGCTAAAGAATGTTATAAGGGAACTGACAAAATCGAAGCCAATAAATTCTTTATAAAGCCTTTATACTGTGCCCTTTTCAGGCACGCATAAGATCCAAAAGACACCTGACCGTATTGTCGCCAATATTCAGTAAATTATTAAGGAAGTGTAAACCTCAACTGGTGACGTGTGCCACTCAGTACTAGTAGCCCAGAGAGTGGTACGAGTTTAGTAGTGAAACGGTTGCGCATTTAAAAACATGCGCGAACTTCGAGATATTGTATCAACCATGATAGAGGTAATGGATTTTGACAAGAGCTACGAGTCATGCTGATGCAGTACACAAGTTTACCTGGTGTTTACAAGGTTACAAGCTCTTGTCAAAATCCATTACCTATACTATGACTAACAAGATAAGATGTTACGCATACTGAAGAGAGGGGAGATTGAAGTCGTGACGTAATTGGAGAGTTGCAAGTTTGTAATTTCCATTTAGTTTAAATAGTTCGCGATTGTCATCTAAGTTTATTTTATATTTTATTTGTGTAAAAGTGAGATTTACCTTACTATAAAAATAAGGTGTGCTGTTTTCAATTGTGATAACTATAATTAAAATAAAGGTTTGCTGGTGAAATGTATAGATTTTTTCGGCTTCCCAAATATAACGTTTTATGTAAGAAATGTGCTCACTGCAAGAATGTGTTCTGTACATTTTACTCGTGATGAATTTGAAAAAGATTTCGTGACAGAATTATCAGAAAATGCCAGAAAGTGTAGAAAATTTTGAAAAAATATTCAGTACATCCCCTTTTAGGAAACTGATTAGAGGAACCCTGTAAAAAATTACATAAGGCTAGATTAGCGGAGAGAAATGTTAAAAAACAGTGGTGGCAGATATTAGAGAAGGAAACAAAGTAGGTCTCATCATAACTTGTTTTTATTGTGTTGGATTGTGTGTTTCTTAATTTTTTCTGAATGTTTTTAGCTATTAACTTCCTTTTTTAATAAAAAAAAAAAAATAAACGGAAAATACCACTATTAGTCAGTCGGTAATATATCGAGGATACATCATTTATATTTTTTAAATATCAAACATATAAAATCAGAATTTCGTGTTTATTGAGAGTAAACTAAATGTAACACCAACTACTTACCCTATCGGCATAGTGGTTTTTTCCTAGTTTTTCCTTATAATTTACTATGGAATCACTAATAGAAAAAATTTACTGTTATCATGGCATGTGGGTTGTGTTTTAAAGACGAATTACATGCTATTATTTTTTCTGGCGGTATTCGCAAGTCAAACTTGATTTCATGTAATCGAATGAACTATCTTACAATAAAGTCGTCCCAGGAATGCAACTCAGCAATTATTGGCAATAACACTTTAAAGTCGTCTACTTTAAAATGTATAATGTATGTCTGAATTGTCAATATAAATAAGTCAGATAAAATTAAATTATTAGAAGAATTTTTCACCAAGTAACAAAAAACTGTTTAATTTTTTGTTTGTATTTTGGGAACGATTTTTGAAGTGGAGATTGAAACGTCAATAAACTTCAATTTTAACCTTCAATTATGGCTTATTCCCATTAAAATAGTAATTACTTTAAAATGCCACAAGAAATTAGCTTCAAAGACGCTGGTAACATGTATTGAAATTACATGTTATATTATTTTATAGTGATTAATTATCTGTATAAAAAGTTTAATTTGTATATTGTACATATTTGAAAATATTTATATTCTGTATGTATCAATAAATAATCTTTAATAAATAGTTTTGAGATATCCTTATGTGTTCGATTATTCTAATTATTAAACCTCTTAAACTTATTTCCGTCTAGTTTCTTCTTATAGTTTTTTATTATATTGTTCTTGTCTTTTATAAACAAATTACAGAAAAAAGTCGTTTAATATTATTTTGCTAATTCAATAATTTGATCACAGAATGCATTCACATCCCATTTAACTTTAACAAGAGTTCAAATTCTACTCTCCAATTACGTCATGCGCGAACACGACCGATTTTGCGCTACGGGAAGATCCTATCTTCCTATTTTGTTATCACGGTATTAACTTGTCAGTCTGTCGGTCATCAGTGAACAGTGCAAACGTAAATTACTCTGATATTCTCGGTACTGGACAGGTAACATGCGCTATAGTCCGCAGCTATAAAACGTCACCATGAATGCAATATTTCCTTCAAACTTTTTTGTCAAGAAATGACCAGTATAAGTAAGAAATAGTATGACGAATTGGAGGCTGATTCGGAAGATGATATAGTCGACACTGATCAAAATATATTTGATGTAAGTTGATGATGATACGACAGATTGTAAACAAAATGTTTCTGAATCTGAACAAAATACACAAGAGTCTGTTATTGAGAAAGAACAAAAACCGCTGACGGTGAACATAATTGACCAAGAATTGGATTCTGCAAATGTTGTAGAAAGGGCGACAAACGGTCGATGATGCAGCTTGCGCAGAAAACGAGCAGCAATACCAAAGCAAATGATTTTTCAAATTTTTTTTTAATAAATTCTGGTAAATCAATTTATCGTAAGGAACAATTTTAAATTTTTATGTGAAGAAAATTACGAAAAAAAAATGCAACTCAGCAATTATTGGCAATAACACTTTAAAGTCGTCTACTTTAAAATGTATAATGTATGTCTGAATTGTCAATATAAATAAGTCAGATAAAATTAAATTATTAGAAAAATTTTTCACCAAGTAACAAAAAACTGTTTAATTTTTTGTTTGTATTTTGGGAACGATTTTTGAAGTGGAGATTGAAACGTCAATAAACTTCAATTTTAACCTTCAATTATGGCTTATTCCCATTAAAATAGTAATTACTTTAAAATGCCACAAGAAATTAGCTTCAAAGACGCTGGTAACATGTATTGAAATTACATGTTATATTATTTTATAGTGATTAATTATCTGTATAAAAAGTTTAATTTGTATATTGTACATATTTGAAAATATTTATATTCTGTATGTATCAATAAATAATCTTTAATAAATAGTTTTGAGATATCCTTATGTGTTCGATTATTCTAATTATTAAACCTCTTAAACTTATTTCCGTCTAGTTTCTTCTTATAGTTTTTTATTATATTGTTCTTGTCTTTTATAAACAAATTACAGAAAAAAGTCGTTTAATATTATTTTGCTAATTCAATAATTTGATCACAGAATGCATTCACATCCCATTTAACTTTAACAAGAGTTCAAATTCTACTCTCCAATTACGTCATGCGCGAACACGACCGATTTTGCGCTACGGGAAGATCCTATCTTCCTATTTTGTTATCACGGTATTAACTTGTCAGTCTGTCGGTCATCAGTGAACAGTGCAAACGTAAATTACTCTGATATTCTCGGTACTGGACAGGTAACATGCGCTATAGTCCGCAGCTATAAAACGTCACCATGAATGCAATATTTCCTTCAAACTTTTTTGTCAAGAAATGACCAGTATAAGTAAGAAATAGTATGACGAATTGGAGGCTGATTCGGAAGATGATATAGTCGACACTGATCAAAATATATTTGATGTAAGTTGATGATGATACGACAGATTGTAAACAAAATGTTTCTGAATCTGAACAAAATACACAAGAGTCTGTTATTGAGAAAGAACAAAAACCGCTGACGGTGAACATAATTGACCAAGAATTGGATTCTGCAAATGTTGTAGAAAGGGCGACAAACGGTCGATGATGCAGCTTGCGCAGAAAACGAGCAGCAATACCAAAGCAAATGATTTTTCAAATTTTTTTTTAATAAATTCTGGTAAATCAATTTATCGTGAGGAACAATTTTAAATTTTTATGTGAAGAAAATTACGAAAAAAAAATGCTTAATGTTTGGTTAATAAGGTTATTTTTCTCTAAACTTAAATGCCAATTTAAATTGTTTAAACAAGCCGTTTTAACTGAAATAACTGCGTAATCAGTATTGAGTATTCCCCGCTCTAGGTCTTATTATTTCTTGCATTTTCTCGGCATTATTACAAGTAATTTTTGGATATAACCTTTGAAAATTGTGAATTAAACAATTTATATTTATTTTAAAACAAGTTCCTAACACTGTATGTACAATAAATTAAATTTACAAAACAATTTCATTTATTTCCTCTGCAGAAAGTAGTATTTTATGTTGTAAGCTCTGATTAAATCAATAAATCAAAACATTAGTGTAATCAACATTTGTCAAGTTGTGAATTCGGGCGATTTTTCAAGTGTCAAATTTAAGTGAAATATACCCTTGTTGGTTATTACCACTAAAAGCATTCAACTGGCTATAAATACGTTTTATCTGTGACTATTTTGAGAAGCATAATTGTATATTTGTCCTGCAATTTAAAGGAGTATTCAACGAAAATATTTTCACATTTGCGATAAATGCATGAATTTATCGTATGCGAGAACATAATTGTACATTCAATGGTACACGATACCCGAGGAAATGATGCCAATAGAAGATAGTAAATGATCACTTAATGACGTCCTTTAAATCAGATATGGCTTTTTCTTTATTTATATATGAGATATTTAAAATTCGCATTAACTAAAGCATTTTATATTATAAAATAAAAGGTAAAATCTCAGTGGTTGGCTGTATACCATAGTTTAAAAGAACTTACAAATAAGTAAAGACATCTGATCACATGGGCAAGAACAAACTGAGAACAGTAACAGGAATGTAAACTGGGCATGCACGAGTAAGAGAATTCATGAATAAAATATGACATCTACAATAGAGACCTTAACTGCAGACTCTGTAATATGGAGCTATAAACTGTAAAACATATATTATGCGACTGCGAGGCGCTGGACCGTAAAAAACAAAAACAGTATGGGCACTCAAGAAGAAACTCTGGTATATTTGGAACACACCAAGCAGAAGACCTGTACAAATTTCTACAGAGTAAACACATTCTAGACTATGTGTAAGAAGCAAAAATGGGCAACAAACATAATTAGCTTTGGCGTAATTGATAATGGAGATCTTTTTGATCAAACAGAGCCGGAGAGAAAAAAAAAAGACTTCTGATATATGGATATTTCAATATTAAAATTTACCCAAAAGGAATACAAATAACATCAAAACATTTTTGGTTCAGTCGGACCATAATCAGTGACATATGACTCACACACAAGGTCAATGTTATAGAATATGACTTTAAAGGAACATACATTTTCTCTTCTCACACTCCATATGCTATCATCAGTCTAATTGCTGCTCTATATATTTTTGCCATTGTTTTTGCTCAGGTTTTGGTCTTCAAGTAGTCAGTGATATTTTCAGTATATTCCTTCATCATGTCATTGTAATTGTTTCGCTTATTTCTTTACTGCTTCTACATATGTTGTCCAAATATTTTGCATTATTTTGATTAAATATTAGCCTTGTTTTCGTTGCATCTCTTATTACCTTTAGAAATGTTTCTTTTAGCTTTTGTTGGTCATGCGGTACCAATGCTAGATCGTTTGTGTATCCTATTATTTGTATTGAACTTTGAATAATTGTCTTTTCCAGCCTTTAAAACTCAGTGTCTCTGATTACTTCTTCTAGTATGATATTACAAATATCGCCGTTGACAAACTATCTCCTTTATTGATGTCGTTTCTATCTCCTTTGTTTATTTTAACCCTTTCTAATGAGTTCTCCATTTTCATTCTAGTGAGTCTCATTAAATTTACTGGTATTTCCTCTTTTTCACTTTTTACTTTTTCATTTATTTTAATAATTATTGTTTGTGTACGCTGTCGAAGGCATGCTGTAAGTCGATAAACAATATGTGTATATACTGTACACAATATGATACTGTACTATAATTTTTTTCTATATAACAGCTCTATAGTTGTTGCACTTATATTGATCCCTCCTTCTAAAAATTGGTGTGATGTGTTCGATTTTCCTTTGTACAGTCATATTTTCGTTCTCCCAAATTTTGACCACTAACTTGTATATCCGTGTCAGCAGCTCCTGTACTCTGTTTATAATCAGTCATATGGCCCCAGAAATTTGTTTAGTTTTGGTTGCTTTACTATATCTATGAATTCTAGATCAGCAGGTGCGTCTTTCTCTGCATTACTATTATCTGTTACTCCTTCATGTTTGCATATATCTCTTGGCTGGTTTTGTATCTTCTTCTTCTTCTAATGGCGCTACAACCCTTTGTGAGTCTTGGCCTGCTTAACAATGTTCTTCCATTCTGCCCTGTCGGATACTTTCCTTCGCCACTGCCTGATGTTCATGGTTTTAAGATCCCTCTCTACGTCGTCTATCCATCTTTTACGGGGCCTTCCTCTTGTTCTGTTTCCTTGGGGCTTCCATCTCTGGACTACTTTTACAGCTCGATTATCTGGCATTCTTTCTAGGTGACCAAGCCAGTTTAGTCTTTGTGATTTTACAAATCTGGTTTTGTATAGATCCGTAAAATATTTTCTCCAATCTTTTTTGTTTACATTTATGGTTGTTTTTTTGTACTATATTGTTTTATATATATACATATATATTCGAACAGTACTTATCATTATTTATTCTTATCTATTGCATTTGTCAAAAGCTCCATGCCACTTCTGTATCCTATAGCGTATTGTGGCTTCCTGCTATTCTGTTCGATTCTGTTTCAGCTGTTCCTGTCGTCTAATGCTCTAGCGATTTATTTCTTGCGAGGTTTTAACATTGACTTTTTTGTGAAATTCTTCATCAATGATGCTTTTAAATTTTTTGTTTTCTTGTGTTCTTATTATTTGTTTTGAAGTTTCTATTATGCCCTTTTGTATGTCGCTCTATACTTTTTCTTTATCTTTGTTGTTGTATCTTATCAGTATTCATTTTCAATTTTTCTGTTCCATTTCTATAACATTCCATTTTCACTTTTTCAAAATTAACACATGGTCTATTTAATTTTCATCCGTTCTTCCTAGTACTATCTATGTTATCCTGTGTTCTTTTTTGTGTTTATGTTTAGAACTAACTATATATGTGACGATTTTTTCTCCAGTATCATTTGTGACTATATCTATGGTTTATTTGTCTGTAAAAATTTGATTGTAATTTTTCCTTCTCTTCTTTGCATTTAAGTCATCCATTTTTATTAAAATGTCATTCATGGGAATATTTTCACAGGTTTAATTTAAGATATCACAAAATTCTACTTTGTCGTCTTGAGTTGTTTCTCCAATAGCACCGTAGCAGTTAAGTATCCATATGTTTGCTTATTTATTCTTTATTCTGATATAGGATATTCTTTCATTAACTTTTTTAAATTGTTTTAGTTTTTCCCTCTCCCATTTTTTCTCTATTTGTTTTCTTCTAGATAGTATATTGTAAAATCTTTCTTCTTAATTTAGCCGTATTCTTCCAACATATTTTCCGCAGAGCTAGAATTTCTAGTTGATATTTTTTATTTTTAAGATTATTTATCGTATCGTAACTAATGCTAAACCATGATTTTGATATTTCAAAATCCAAATCAATGGGCTTAATTTTTTTTTAATTAAAAGTGAAACTGGAACAAAACTATGAAGTGGAGATATCTAGGATTGGCTAGTATACCTGTTGAATACAAAGCATGTGATGTTCGTGTGTATCAAGGTATAAAAAATGCTTATTAAAAGCTTAAAAAACTTTTATTTTAAAGAAGATCTTTTCGGAATTAAATCATTCCAGTTTAATAAAAAGTTGTTAACAAACATTGTTTGGCCACAGAAAAACACTGGAAGGACATCAGTAACGTGAACAATCCTCATAAAATTTACAAAGGTAAGTTAAATTAGCTAATTATTAAAAACTAAAAATGGGGGCATCTAACGTGACCCCCGGAGCTGGTGAGATTTTGTTGACTTACATTACCTCTGATCTGTGCTATTTTGTTATTTTCATAAGCCATTTCTACTGTCGGGTCTGTTATCATAAACGTCATAATCATAGGTATCGACTCTCTGCACTCCGTTTTAATTTTTGAACATCCACTTTCGGTACCTTGTGGTCTGTCAGTTAATTTCTCCTTCTCATTACTTGATCCCTTATCAGGGCGTAATGACACTTTTAATATTATTGGCTTGCTGCCTCCATTGGATGCGATCCTGTGCTATATGGACTGTTTTATGTAAAGTTTTTTCCACCAGAGTTTTCGTTTGGTCCATCGTGTTGGAGATCTTCCTCTTGGTCTTCGACCTTCTACTTTTCCTTCTACGACCAATAGTTCTATGGTTCTCATATTTCTGACTATATGGCCAAAGTAAATTAGGTATGCTCGTTTTACTTTTTTAATAGCCTGTCTTTTATATGAAGCTTTTATATGAACCTACAGGTTGGTAATATGTTCTGTCCAGGACATGCGTAGAATTTTTCAATAGATTTACATTTAAGTTTACCATTATCCTTATCCCCGTTAAATTATTTCCGTAAACATTCAGCATCATGTACCCTATTTTCTTTCTAATTCCCTTATCATTTCATGTTCTATTTCCCTTATCTTTTTGTTTCTTTTCTAATTATTGCCCGTGTCTCTCGTTCAGTTTTTATTATGCCAGACTCTATATATAAGTTTTTCCAGTTTAAAGTCTAGTCTTTATCCAATTTAATGACTTCGCTCAGTTTAGCATTTATCTGAAGTTTAGTTTGAATAGAGTATTCTAGTTTGTATTTAATACCCTTCTTATTGTTGTTCTTTATATTTAGCCTTTAGTTTTCTTTCCCTTTGTCTCCTTAATTTTGTTCTATTTTATCAATTACTTTTTAAGTTCCTACTCAAACTCCATATTTCTTTTCTTCAATTTTATAATAAACTCCAAAGTCTTTCTTTTCTATCTGCGCAGGTTTTTTATTTATCATATCATCGTTCTTTGACAGAATTTCACGGATCATTTGCAGAATTTGGTTATTTTGGTTAAAACTCTTTTTTTGCCTTACTCTTTTTAAATACCTATTTCTGCATCTATATTCTTCTTTTCTAATTCTCTTCACTGCGACTCTCATACTCTCTTCTTGTCGTTAACGGTCTGCTCCATACTGTCCAGGTGGCCATTTAACTAACCGTAATAGTATATAATATTACTTATAATGACATAATCTAATATTCAGCCAGAAAACTACAGGGGTATAAACTTGTTAAATGCTGCCCCAAAACTTTCTAGACTAATGAATCAAAGGATAATTTTAGTAGATGAACAACAGGGTTTTCGTACTGGAAGATCGTGTACAGCTGCAGTATTCGTCATGAAGCAAATTAATGAAAAATCACTATAGTATAATAGACCAGTATTTGTGTGTCTTATTAACTTGAAGAAAGCACTTGACAGAGTAAGGCTCGAAGATGTATTCCATCTTCTGCGGAATAAGACGTCAGACAGAATATTCATGGATGAAGTCATCAAAAGTATCAATAAAGGAAGAGGATACACAGAATAAGAAACAAAAAAGTAAAAATTCTCTGTTACGCAGACGACGCAATATTGATAAACCAAAATGAAGAAAACCTGCAAAGATTAGTCCACAAATTTAACATAACAAAATAATAATTTAATATGACAATTTCATTTTGGAAAAATATAACAATAGTAAGTACCAAAGAACCGGTGGGATGTAAAATAGAAATTAAAGGCGTCAGTATTGAACAAGTAATGGAAATAAAATACCTTGAAATTACACTGTTTAGCTATGGAGATCTAGACAAATAGTCTAGACGCGTCTTGATTTTAGCATAAATTTAGGGTGGCAGTAAATAATATCAATATTGTTCTAAAGCTATTTTCCTGTGGAATTTTAAACTAATAACTATTTAAATGGGAATAAGCCACAAATAAAGGGTAAAGTAAGTTTATTGAGGTTTCAATTTTCAATTCAGAAATCGTTTTTAAAATATAAACATTAGTAAATTAAACAAATTTTGTTTTTTTGTTACTTGGTGAAAAAGTCTTCTAATAATTTAATTTTATGTGACTTATTTATATTGACAATTTAGACATACATTATACATTTTAAAGTAGACGACTTTATGCTAAATGATATTGCTAATATTGTTGAGTTGCATTACTGATCGACTTTACTTGTAAGATAGTTCAGTCGATTACATGAAATCAACTTCAACTTGAGAATATCTGTTAGAAAAAAATCATAGTATATAATTCGTCTTTAAAAAGACAACCACATGCCATGATAACAGTAAAATTCTCCTGTTAGTGATTCCGTAGTAAATTATTAGGAAAAAACCAGGAAAAAACCTCATAATACTATCCCGGCATGGTAAGTATTTGGTCTTACATTTAGTTTAAACTCAATAAACACCAAACTCTGATTTTATGATTTTATATGTTTATAACTTAAGAAACATGATGTATTCTCGATATGTTACTGACTTAATAATACTAAATAAACTTACCATCAATAAACTTACTTTAGCCTTTAATTGTGTCTTATGCCCATTTAAATAGTAATTAAAATAAAATTAAGATAGCTATGATGGTAACCAACGCTCTAAAGGGACATGGTACATAAAGAAGAATAACCAAGTCACTGGAAAACAAAATAAAATATACAAAATACTTCACAAATTTAAAAAATATCTGACAGACTACCAAAGAAGATCATTAACACCACACTACAGCAGGACACCACACTTATATGGAGTTCCAAAAATTCACAAAGACAACGTATCCCTTAGATCGATTTGCATCAGCATGGGTTCTCCTTACAATAGACTATCAAAGTTCCTCCTACACAATAATACAGCCTCTAGCATATAACACAACATGTTTTATCAAAAACTCACAACAACTATTGCAAAAACTGGCAGAAATAAATTACAATTCTAACAATATGCTAGTCAGTTTTAATATTGTCAATCGTTTTACACTAACAATAAAAACCAAAATAAATGTATCAGCTATCTTGGAGCTACTTTGCACTTTGCACGGATAACACTTATTTTTTACTAGATAATAATTTCTATGAGCAAAACTTGGGATTAGCTGTAGACTCATCTGAATCTCAATTATTGGCATGGCTATTAATTCATCTGCCGTTTAAAAAATTAAGATATTTATCTCAAACAGTTGTTAATTTTCGTAATGAATAATAGTTAAGAAAATGTATAACCAAGAAGAACACTTCTTTTAAAGAAGTGTAAGTACTTTTTTAAATTAAAATCTGTGTTTTGTAAAACATTAATCAAGTAAATGACAGAGCTTTATTTAGCTCCTGATTGACAAAAACTCGTTATAGAAAAATCTAAAGCATACTCTCTGAAACACTCAAAAACAACTTTTTGTCTTTATTTAGTCCCATTAATTATCGATGAGCTTTTTATCTTTCAGTTTCAATGGTATTTATAAGGCTGATGAATAATTCAATACGGTTTGCTTTTAGCCCATCCATAAGTTAGCAATCTACAAAATCCACATTTTTATATTTTTACACAATTTGAATACTCAAAAGCTGAAAGAAAATTGTCGAAAAGCAGCTTATAAGAAAAAATCGATGGATTCTTTAAAGTTACCTCAAGTCATGAACAGAGACGGGGAAAATTATTTACAAAGGGATTTTGAGGATAAGAGTATATAATATATATTTACTACTACTAAGGATTTCCACAGTTTTCACTGTCTTCCTTCACTCAACCGTTTTCTCCAATTTTCCCTGTCATTCCAGTCTCCATCTCGCAGGGTTCTTTTCTCCATAGCCTCGTCGATTTCATCTCTGAATGACCTTCGGGGTCTTCCTCTCTTTCTTCTTCCAATCGGGCTCCATTCTGTGATTTTGTTTATCCAGCGTCCTCTGTCCGCTCTTCTGACGTGGCCGTACCAGGATAGTCTCGATATATATTTGTATCTATTTATTCGCTAAATAAGGACTGGTACTTGCTTTATTTAAGCATTATGTGCTTCTAGAATGATAACTGATTGCATGATCTTCAGTTTATATACTGCTGCTAATCGTTTAATATGTCCTTACTGCCGACGAAAACTAGTTAATCAAATGTTTTTGTCTATCTTGAATTATGCATTTGATATGCATGATAATATTTTTTATGTCCTAGTTCCAGATTTAGCCATACGGCTCACACTCCCTCTAAGGGGAAAATTCACTCATCCCAGATACCTACGGTATCAAAAGGATTGAGCTCTGGTGGGACTCTTTCCATGTTATCGAGTCCTAGGTGACTTGGTATGTCGGTGTATCTCCCAAAAATTTTCGTACGCATCTGGACGTCGAAAGTAACACAGCTTTCTGCATAATCTTATATAGATGTTCATTTAGACCCAGCTTTTTTATGTTTTCTAGGAGGCTCTTCGGGATGACTCCAGTGGTAGAAAGAATAATAGGTATCGTCTGGGTACTTTCCATTCTCCATTGTCTCCTGATTTGTATTTCTAGATCTCTGTACTTGGCGATCTTTTCGTTGTATTTAACACGTAAATTATTGGTGTTGGGTATCGCCACATCAATAAGTGTTGTTTGCTTAGTAATTTTATTAACTAGATGTCCTAGTTTATTATTGTGTTTTTATTGCTCAGTTACCAACTACGTAATAGTGTACTTGATACTCGCGCGGGCATAAAGTGTACTTTATGGCCAACACAGGCGTAAAGATACAAACAAAAAGATAATAAGATTTCCGTAGCGTAGAAACATAACACGGACGATAGAATGTCTACTAGTAAGTATATTGTAAAATGAAATCGAATTTTCGGATTTTTAGAACATATTTATTTGTAGATGCAATAACGAACTAGTATGACATAAAAGTTTGTACGCACCGCTGGTATTAATAGATGTACATGCCCTCGTGTGCGTTCATAACGAGGCGCCGACCCTCGGTCGGACCATAGGATAGATCGCCACGTAAAATAAATGCATTACTTTAAAAATTCCAGTGTTCACCGTCAACGCGCAGCGCCCAGCCTAGAGCCAGGTATCAGACCATGGAGTTGGACCCATGGTACAAGTACCATGAGTGGGACCATAGTATTCCATTCCAGGTAGTATTTTTTCAATTCTCGTCCGTAGTACTCTACGATCGACACTATAACACGGCATCTCGACTTATACGAGGTGCCGAGCACCGAGTCTCGCTGCGATCAAATAAATGCATTTTATTTTAAATTCTAGCATTCACTTCACTGTCATAGGCCAGAGAAATAAGCAAAAAAAAAGTACCCTGTTTTTGACCCTCGTCCGGCAGGCAAACGATAATTGTTTTGAGTAGTATGGTCCTCTGTAACAAAAACCTATATGTTTCCTGCAGTCGATTTTTTGGACTTAATTAGTTATTAACAAATTAAGGTCAAAAAACGAAACATTTTTGCTTTTTTCGTCTATCAGCAAAAAATGAAGGATTTTAAACAAATTTTAGAAAAGAAGAAACTTATCAGTTACATAAAAACTTTTAAAATAACGTTTTCTAAATATTTCTATCTTTATTTGTTGCTTAGGAAGTTGAAAAATAAGTAAAAAATTTTGGTTTTTTATAAATACTTTTTTGAAAATAAACTTATAACGTCTATATTTTATGGAATGCTGTGTCTTATAGTGCTTAAAATATAATTAAAATTTCAAAGTGATGGGTAAAATAGTTTAAAAGTTATTTTATTTGTTTATCCCAAAATAATTTTTTTTGCAACAATATAAGTCAGAAAATTATATTTTTAGTAATTGTAAGGGTAGTTTCTGAAAGAAAAATACTTGTTCTAATATTTACAATAAAAAAAAATTAAGAAAATTAATTTTAAATATTGCAAAATAATTTTGCAAAAACATGTCGATTTTTTACTTATAAACAATTCGAATAACTTTTAAACCATTTCCTGTAAGAATATTATTTTTTTATATTTAGAAAGCATGAATTTTTTTACAAATTCAAAAGTAAAAAAAATTATTATAAAATAATTTGGGACAAAGTTAGCCTCTTTTTTTATTTAATTCATAGCAGCTTTGTTTATAACAATTAAGAAATCTAATTAGCCTTATTTGAAAGAATATACTTTATAGTTTTTATGTATTAGCTTCTAAAAATATTGCCTTTTAATGGAATCGTCCAAAAAACTTCAAAATGTGTTCTTTAAAATTAGACGACTTTGAAACTCGCGGAAGCTGAAGGGAGGGGGAAGGAGCTGATAACTGTATCGCTGGTCCTTTTTTATGTATTTCAACGTTTCTTTTTGAACTTGTATGTACTTTTTGCGTACATTACGAATATGCATTAGTTTAATAAATAAATTGTCAACTAAACCACCTAATTTGTTTATTTTTTTTTTAATATTATTTAAGGTATTTATTTTAATAAGATTTAAATGTAAAATAGAAATATTTCTGAATAATGTATACTTCTTTAATAAAATTGTAAATAATTTATTAATAATTTGATATGATAGAAATAAAGTTAGAATAATTTCTTTTCCCACAAATTTTACTTATATATTTTTTTATCCTATCTATGTAAATTTATCAATATATTTTTTACAATATTGTAAGTAAATCCATGGTAGGTCCAATGGACCTATGATTAACTATTTAATTACTAGCGGATTTTTTAAAATATTTTCCTTATTATTTTAATGTTACAACATAAATAAATGTATTTTATAAGGAAGTAAATAATTAAACAGATTTTGAATGCGTAATATTGTCCATATATGGAGAAAAACAAAAAAAAAACGAAACTATTTATAAAATTAATAAAAATATATTTAATAAGTGAAAAAAACAACATAGATATGTGTATTATATTTATTTACAGATTTAATATATATCTCATTATTATTTATTAAAACATTCCTCGCACATTTTTTTAGTATGGATACTCAAACATAAAAATTTGCTACACCTTTCGCAAGAATATTGAGTCTTGCATTGTTTCTTCGTTTCTTTGTAACAAGCTGCACAGTGTTTTCTTTTACTTCGGTTTGAACTATTTGCTGCTCGATCCTTTACATGTGTCTCTTCTTGTTCAGGTTTATAAGGTTCTAAAAGAGTTTTCAGTTTAGTCGGTAAACTTTGTATTGTTGATCTCCTCTGTAAATGTGGAGTTACTACACTTTTTGCCAAATTTTTCAAAAAGATCCGCCTCGTAATATACTCTGCCCCATTTCCAAAAGAAATAATCATGGAGTTAATTCCGGCTATATTTAACAAGTGGTAAAATATCACCATAGGCCATCTTCTCGTAGCTCGTGCTGTATCATAAGTGATACATAATTTATCCACAACGTCCACGCCTGATTTTGTTTCATTGTAAAATTGTATTATCTCCGGTTTCTTATCGGTGTCAGACGATACAACTGAACTTGACATGTGATAACTAGACAACAATACAACTGTCTTGTTTTTTTTTTGGTACATATGATACAAGTGTCTCGTGTTTAGTATAACCAAATAAGCTATCATATTCATTGCGATTTTTGGGCAATGCAAAATCTGCCGGAATTTCTCGTCGATTTTTCCTCACGGTTCCTACGAAGGACAATTTTTGTTTTTCCAGTCCTTTTACAAGGTTCAAACTCGTAAACCAATTATCGGCAGTAATATTCCTGCCTGTGCCGAAAATTGGTTCTGCCAAACTGCATACAATTGCATCTGCAGAATTACTCTGCCTGTAAGGTCCTTCCGGTCGTTGCCCGCAATAAATTTCCATATTATAAGTATAAAAAAGGTTTGCATCACATAAAGAGAATATCTTGATTCCGTACTTTCTCGGTTTGGTTGGTATGTTCTGTCTAAATTCGCAACGTCCTCGGAATCCTGGCAACATTTCATCAATTGTTGTGTTTTGTCCAAGGCTATAATAGTCTTGCAATTTTCCAAAAAATAGTTAAAAATATTTCTCACTGAAGCTAATTTATCTGTTGCTTGTCTTTGAGGCCGTGTGGTTTTTTCATTGAAACAGACACATCTTATAAGAAATCTAAATATTTTTTCAGACATTGTCATTCTAAATATATTTATACTAAAGTCATCAACTGAAAAATAATCTGAAAGGTTTTGGTGACTACCTTTAAAAAGCCCTAACAAATACAGAAGGCCTAGAAATGCCTCCATTTCTATCCTATCTGTTTCTCTACAGTCGCTTATACGCGCAAACTTTTCTTTCAAAACATTTATATAAATATTTGTTTTCTCCACCAGTATAGACCATATTCGGTCATCAAAGAATAATCGCCAACAATCCAATTCACTTCTGGCGCCTTTTGCGATTTGGCTTACAACACCTGCCAAGTTTACTAAAATATTATACCGAGGAGTTTGAGTTATTGCCCAGGACTTCTTCCTCCATTTTGTTCCATCTCCACCTGCAATAATAGCATAATTTATTGTTAACAATTTTTTTTTAATATTTTGAGATGAGAAATTGTATTTAGATAAAAAATATACTGCACGATTGTCACAATTTATATGTATTATACAAATTCGAGAGGAATTTCAAAAAAATGAAGTGGCACATGAAACACTGTTTATATAATAGCAAAAAAATTATTACATAACCTGACTTACCATTATAAAAGTTTTCGCTTTCGGCGCCCACCATGTCTTCTGTATCTACGTCGTCGATTTTATGATCGGTATCAGAATCCATCGACCTTGTCTCCAGATAATCCTCTGTTGAGGATTCATCTGATTCGTCGAAATCTTCTTGGGGTAAAGTATTTGTGTCACATTCACCCTCTTCGAAAACAAGACGATTAAGACGTCTGCCGGATTATCAAGTTTGTAAATGCGATTACTCATTTTCTCAAAAGTGTCGCCAAATTATAATAAAATACTTTTTTACGTAATTGTCACAAAATAAGTAAGGTCGATTACTCACAAAATACACTATTCAGCGTCAGTAAAAGACAATAAGCACTAGTATATAACTCTCATACGCCACAGCAGACGTACCAAATAGCACTAACGTGGTTGAGCGGGCTAGGTTCGGCGGACCTATTCTGTGTACGGTCGAATTTGTTCGCAAATTTCCCGAAAATCTCGGCGGTTATTGGAATGTTACTTTGGCAGGTAAAAGAAGACTGATCATCATTAGATGTCATTTAGGCTCAATGATATATATATTAATTTTATTTTAAATTACAGGCAAAAAACTGGGGTCTAAGTCCACTAGACCTATGCCCGACTAATGAAGGGTTAAATGAAATGTTTTCAATATTTCAAAACTATACCGAAGAATACATCCTATATATAAGAAGATACAAACAAAGCTGCTAAGTTTGTCCCAAATTATTTTAGTACAATTATTTTTTCTTTTAAATTTGTGAAAAATTCAGGCTTTTTAAATATAAAAAATAATATTTTAACAGACAATGGTTCAAAAGTTATTCTAATTGTTTATAAGCAAAAAACGACATGTTTTTGCAAAATTATTTTGCAATATTTAAAATTAACTTTCTTAATTTTGTTTAATGCAAATATTAGAACAAGTCTTCTTCTTCCAGAAACTACCCTTACAATTACTAAAACTATATAATTTTCTGACTTATTTTGTTGCAAAAAAATTAATTTGGAATAAACAAATAAAATAACTTTTAAAATATTTGACCGATTCCTTTAAAATTTTGACCGTATTTTAAGTACTATAAGACACAGCATTCCATGCAATATAAATATTATAAGTGTATTTTCAAAAAAGTTATTAACATTTATAAAAAATCAAAATTTTTGACTTATTTTGAAACTTTGTAGCAACAAATAAAGATAGAAACATTTAGAAAATGCTATTTTGAAAGTTTTTACGTAACTTATAACTTTTTTCTCTTCTAAAATTTGTTTAAAATGCTTAATTTTTTGCTAGTAGACGAAAAAAGCAAAAATTTTCCGTTTTTTGACCTTAATTTGTTAATAACTAATTAAGTCCAAAAAATCGACTACAGGAAACATATAGGTTTTTGTTACACAGATCCATACTACTCAAAACAATTATCGTTTGCCTGACCGGACGAGTGTCATGAAAAACTGCTTATTTTCCTGGGCTATCAGTGCTATCTTCTAGGCGAAGATACCATGCGATGGACTCTGTAATGAACGCACTCTTACAAACCGTCGGGCCGGAGGCCCTCGGGTTTGTAACGTCGTCGTCCTCTGGCATAAACATCTATTTAAAATCCTTGGTACATAAATAACTATTAGTTCTCATAACCAGCGAAAATAGTTTAACACTTTTTTGATGTTTTTAACAAATTCGGATTACATCAATAATTCATAAACTTCTTTAATTCTGTATCTAGTTTCTTCTGATTTTAGCGTACATTTAAACAGCCACCAAAGTCGTTCTTCTTAACAATACATATAATAAACTGGCCTATAGAGAATAAATGTGTATGTATCGGTTTGCAAATTGTAAATCACCATGTAAATGTGTCGATTTATGCAATGTAATTCCCATATCTGCAGATAAACACTTCTTATACTGTGCAACATAATATGAACCAATCAGAAATTTACAATTTAATGGAGGGAATATATCGTTAAACCAATCAAAAAACACGACAAATCCCCGAATAATCCAAATTTTTACCATCCCACTTCACTAACATGCACCATGTGTAAGCAGTAGAAAAAATAATAAACAAAACACTAATGTGGTATCTATAAAAGCACAAAATTTTAGATTAAACTCAATGCGCATTATGTTCACCTTGAAGCATGGCTGACAACTTAAGGATGTTACAAAACAGAGATCACAACCACTTTTTAAAACAAGCTTTATTAGCAACATCATTTGTCATTGAGAGCGCCTTCGACACTCTATTACGTTTTACTTTATTTACCAAACTAAAACTAACAGAATACAATATTACGGGAAACACATTATCTT
The DNA here is from genome assembly GCF_040954645.1 of Diabrotica undecimpunctata. Taxonomy (NCBI): domain Eukaryota; kingdom Metazoa; phylum Arthropoda; class Insecta; order Coleoptera; family Chrysomelidae; genus Diabrotica; species Diabrotica undecimpunctata. Next base: position 86,870 of record NW_027311919.1, on the reverse strand, counting down.
TTATCAAACAGTTTCTCTCTAATCGCCACTACAAAGTGTTAGTTAACAGACAAGCTTCATCAGTCTACGTTCAGGAAAACGGGGTACCATAAGGATCGGTTTCAAGTTCTACTTTATTTATAATAACTATTAATGATATTTGCAAGAATATTCACAACCCAATAAAGTATAACCTTTCTGCTGATAATCTGATTTTATATTGCCGCAGTAAAGATACGTTCACAAGTACAAACTTAATCCAAGAAGCAGTAAATGAACTCTAGTTCTTGGTCTATAAGTTTTGGCATTTATTTTTCTGCTGAAAAATCAAAAGTACTTAAATTCAGTCGAAGAACACGTAGCACATTATTACCTCAAATTAAAATAAATGGCATTTGGTAGCTAATGAACACCATAGGTTTAAATAGGCAAAAAGAAATAAAATAAGACTTACTCACAATCAATTTTTTTATTTCTTATTTTATTTCTTTTTACCTATTTGAAATGGACTCACACAGGCAACACATTCATGATTTAAAATAGGTTTAATTTTTGATAGTTGACTACTTTGGAAACTACAGATTACAAACGTCACAGCTAATTGCTTAACTATATTAAATCTATTAAAATCTCTAGCAAATCAGTTCCCCCGAAAGTCTTCGCTGTGAAATAGGTGATTTCCCTTTCGCTTCGCAACCAAAAACTTCTTCTGACATACTTTGCTAGATTGTCTTTAAATCAAAACAACCTAATATATAAGCTACTTTACAAACTCCTTAATTATGAGAATAACAATAAATATCATAACACTTCCTCAAATTTAATTTCCTCTTTCACGACCTGTTAATCTTTTAATAACAGATACTCGTACACTGACATCAACTCCTCCTTGGATTTTAACAATTCAGAAATTAACCTTTTGCTTAATAATTATCACAAAATAAAACCAATAGCCAAATTCTGAGACAATCTTTTCTAGAGCTGGTCAACACTAACTAATAAGAGGAGACTTTCTACACAGATGCATCTAAAACTAAGACAGGTGTCGGATAACCACTGCAACAATTGCAAATAGTATCATTCAGAAGTTTTGCCTTTTATCATCCACCTCCATTCATACAGGAGAGCTGTACAGCATCCTCCAAGCAATAAAATGCTTATATAACCAAAAAAAAAGCCGAAAATACTGCAATATGTACAAATTCGATGTCCTTGATCGACTCGAATACAAATATATATTCCGAACATCCATTCGTTCATTCCAGATAGAAAGCTACAAACTGTCTCACTTCTTCTGGAACAAATATAAGAATAATCTGGATTCCTTTACACGTTGGCATTATGGGTAATGAACCTGCTAATACTGTTGTAAAAGAAGCAATTACAACCAAATCAGTTCAACTAGCATCAGATCTAAAACCACTTTTAAGGTCCCAAATTAAGAAGTCCTGCCAAAACCAAAGAGAGTTCAACCTCGAAACTACTCAAAATACAACCTACCATAGAAACCTTTTAGCTACTTAACTTAAGTAGAAGAGACAAATTAATCGTGCGCAGGCTAAGAATTGGTCACAAATGGGTGACACATGTACACCTCATGGGTTTAGAGAAATCACCTGTTCATGAAAAGTGTGAATTTGTATTAGAAAATTCAATCTTTATTTTTTTACATTCTCTTTTATTCTCTTATTTTATTAAATTAAAAAATTAAATTAAATTTATTAATTTTATTCTTTTTATTATAAATTATAATGTAATAAAAAATGTATAGTAATAAAATTGACCCAGTGTTAATAACCTTGTAGTTGAGATGCAATAAACTAATTAAACAAAAAAATACATATTATTATTCACTGTGATCTTATTAGGACGACCATTAGTGTTATTATTGTTGTTATCTATCATCTATTTGATCACAAAATGGATGGGTAGAAGGAGATGCGTTTTATCGTTGTTATTATTTAACGCGTACAGTATGTTCAGTATCTTTTTTTAGAAGTATGTTGCTTTTAATGGGTTTGTCGTTTAAGAAACCTTCGTTGGACACTTATAATATTTGCGATTAATCTAAAATGAAAATAAAAATCGCCCCAGCACAAGAAGTAGGAACATTTCAAAATGAATATGATGTCCACTTATTGTAAGCCTATACTGCTTATGCTATGAAAAATGCTAAGAAAAGTCAATGCAATTAGTAAAACAGAGTTTATTGCTTTGACCTTCAACAGTCTCTTCTAACTCCGTACCTAACCCTCTATTGCATCAAGGACCCAAATAGGAACTCAAAATATAAAATTTGCATACTGAGTATTTACTATCGAAAATTTTAACCGCGTACACATCTTATTTCCTCTTGGGAACATTCATTCTTAGATGTGTATTGTGTGTTGCTGATATGCCTAGCGGTTGTTTGAATAAATAGCAGTTTTGTTTGAAGTGGCCTTGGAGTAGGTTGTTAGTGTAGTAAAGGTAAGTTTGAGAAATAAAAATTATATATGCGTTTATAATTGTTGTAAGGATCTACTGATATATTGAAATAATAAATTTACTTTGTTGTTGTTAGTATTTGACCAAAATTGTTACTGTTCCCGTACAGGAACATTGTGCACTACAGGTAAATTTTGACACTGAAAAAAGGAAATATTTTATAGTTTGTTTTTTGCAATTTGGTAGACTTTTTTATGCATTATTGGTTTAAATACATTAATTTGAATAAACCTGAAGTAAACTTTCTTTTCAGAAAAAAAATGGATGAATTTGAGAATATTTTAACAAGATCGTTTTACAACAATAAAGCAAAAACTATTCAGCCCTATAAGTTACGGTAGATTCCCTCTAAAAGTAAAGATTCGGAACTATCTGATGAAGAAAACGTTGAGCCAAGAGCTGCACAAACCACCAGTGATAGAGCAATCATTGACAGTCAAGAAGATTCTGATAATGAAGATGATGATTTATCAACCGATGAATCGCATACTGAACTACCTACGAAACAAAAATCTATAAAAAACATGACATGGCTTCAAAAACTGTGCGTAATGTAGATGAACTACATTTTGAAGATAATAAATTACTTCCAACCCATTCTTCTTCTTTAGGTGACATCTCCGCTACGGAGGTTGACAATCATCATAGCTATTTTAATTTTAGAGGCAGTAGCTCTAAATAGTTGTTTTGAGCTGCATCCAAACCATTCTCTCAGGTTCTTGAGCCATGAAATTCGTCTTCTTTAGATGCTTCTTCTGCCATCTATCTATCCTTGCATTATGAGTCGCAGGATGGCATACTTCTCGCCCCGCATTACATGTCCGAGATACTGTAGCTTTCTTTCTTTAATTGTAAGTTCAACTTCCTTCTCTTTACCTATTCTTCTCAGTACTTCATTATTCGTAACTCTATCTACCCAGGAAACGCTCATAATTCTTCTATATGTCCACATTTCAAAGGCGTCATTGTGTCTAGATTTAACGTCCATGATTTCACCCCATAGTATAGTACACTGTATACGTAACATTTTGTTAGGCGTATTTTAAGAGCTAATGTTAAATCTTTGCCACATAGGACCTTTTTCATTTTCATAAAATTAGAACGTGCTTTTTCGATTGTGACTTTGATTTCTGCAGTGTAGTCATTATTTTCTGTTATAAGTGTTCCTTGGTAAGTGTAATTTTTTACTTTTTTGATCTGCTGGCCTTCTACTGTCAAGATTTCGTTAGTATTATGGTTGTTTTTACAAATTTTCATAAACTTCGTCTTTTTGATATTGAGCGAGAGTCCGTACTCCCTACTACACATTATTATTTTACTTATGAGTCTTTCCAGGTCTAACCAACATATTGCAGCTCAATTCTCCCTACAAATTGTTTAGTTTTTTTTTGACACCAGATTTTATAATTAAGGTAGTTCGACAAACTTGTATATACAGCGCTTAAACAAATCTACAAAAGCCAATTACCATTTGTCCTGTAGAAATTAAAAATTTTATGAGGATATTGCTGTAGATCTAATAAGACAACCTACTACAAGACGCTTTTGGGGTCCGACAACAAGAATTTCACAAGTTGTAGACATAATGCCTATCAATCGTTTTAAAACGATCAAAAGATTTCTTCATTTTAGTAATAATTTAGAAAATACACGGAGTCTTGATACAATCTCACCCCTGATTGAACAAATAAAAAGATCGTGCTTGCATATACCTTTAGCAGAACACTTATCTTGTGAAGAAACAAGTTATATGGTTTAAAAGACGTTCGAGTATGAAGACATACAATCCCAAGACCCAAAGCCTCATTATTGGGGATACAAGATGTGGGTTCTCTCAGGAATCTCAAGATTTTCATATAATTTTGAAATTTTGGCTGGAAAAGATGGTTACAGAAAATTACCGAATGAAGTAAATTTGGGAGCTGCTAGTAATGTTGTAGTTCGATTGAGTAGAGAAATACCGTCCAATAAACACAACAAACTCTTTTACGATAATTATTTTTTAATTTTTTGAATTTAATTTTAATTTAATATAACCACTAGTGTCATTTTTGTCAAAACGAGTCAACACGAATTATAAAGGTTGGCAAAATAAAGAAATAAAAAAATTACAAAAAGGTAGCATTTAGGAACACTCTGGTACTTATGAGAATACTGCAATACATACAGTCCAGTGAGGTGACAACAAATCTGTGTCTTTACTGTCAGATTATTGTGCAACTCAACCAACAGCCAAAGAGGAAAGATTCTTTTGCACCGTAAGAACTAGGAAAGAAATTGATTGCCCAGACATTGTACAACAATATAAACGGCAGATGGGCGGTGTAGATGTGCAAGATTCCATATTGGGATTATATCCAATCAAAATCAAAAGCAAAAAATTGTACCACCGTATTTCCTATCATATGCTGGATGTAGCAGTAGTCAATACTTGGCTATTAGACAGGCGAATCAAAAAACAAATTGGCAAAGGTGAAGAGATTATACCACTGCTGAATTTCAAAACAATTTACAAAAAAGAAAAGTAGGTCAGCCTAGAAGATCCACATCCGAACACCCATCCAAAAGGAGATGCATTGAACCTAGACCCAATATATATGTACAAACAGATCAGTTTTTACACTAACCAAACTGGTCTGTAAACATGGAAAGATGTAAGATTATAAACTGTAAGGGAAAATCAAGGGTCCAGTGCGAGAAATTTAAGTTGCATTTATGCTTTCATTCTAAAAGTAGTAACTGTTTTAAAAAGTTTCACAATTTGGAATAGTTTGATACTGACAATACATCGATCTAATATGTATGACAGTTAATTCTAATAAAAGTTTTTATACATAATGTTCCCAAATGGGTACAATTGTTTTTTTCTCAAAAACCAGATCATTTAAAAAAACATGTGTAACGATGAATTCTACATACATCTATTAGGAGTAAATTAATATAAGCATATAAGAAATCTATATGCTGCCTACATGTGACACGAAAGCGAAGGAGGACGCGAAATTAATCAAATAGCTTTCTGTCTTTATCAGCTTTTATTGTCATTTCCATCACATATAAAGCAGGTGATTTTATTTAGACACATGTGGTGGTCAGAATAAAAATAGTCATGAGGCTGCAATGTTTCAGTGTTTTAACAAAATTAGACCAGATTTCAAAAATTTATCAAAGGTTTCTGATTCCAAGACACACACATAGAATGAGACTTCATGCATGCTCAAACTGAGCTTATATAGAATTGAAAGAAGAAGAAAAACATGTCTATTCTCTTGCAAAGTCACTGGTACAATCTTGTGAGATTGACAAGTCACAATATTACAGTTGTGGTTATGAAGAACAATATCTTTCTTGACTTTGCAGATTTATACAAAGGTCCATTGCAGTTACGAACAGTCGATACTTCTGGTAACAAATTTTTGTGGCATCAAATGGTTGGGCTTTTGCATAGCAAATTATAACCCTTTAAACAAATTTAGTTAAAGAGAAAAGTCTAACAGTCCTTTATTACCAAAAAAAAAAATGTTATGGCAATACTCTTCCTATAAGCCAAAAAACAAAGAGATATATTATCAGCATATTATACCTATTTTAAACTGAGTGTCATGGGTTTTATAAAACGTTACCTTGTCATGCTAATGCAAGTAATGTGGATCCCAAATTAAGGGAAGTATGAAGAAAGTTTAAATTACAAACAATGTGTATTTACAAGTCTATTAGTTTCTGATTTTTTTTCTATAATAATTAAAGATTTGAAGAATTATATTTATGTATGACTAATTACCTGTGCTTATATTTTAATCAGTCATATATACATTATTTCTAAATAAAATAATCTAATTGAAATAAGTAATTTTCTTACTTTTTGTTTGGTAAGACAAAATGGGATATGTCAAATATTTTTTATATTATTAAAAAAATATATTTAATAATTGACAGGACAAAACAATATAACTTCTTTATTTATATAAACGTAAGAAAATAATAATAATGATTGTTACCAATTAATTAATCAAATTTTTATATTATGAATAATGATGTACTTTTGTTTTAATGCTCTCCTGAACATCTATGATTTTAGACTCGTCTCCTTTTCCTTTGACACGTAAGAATTGTGCTTTTCTGTGAATACAATCACAGTCTAAAATTTCGTGCCACCTCAGGTAAACACAGTTCGCCAAATTACGTATATTTGCTTAAATCTCAGAACAGAAATTATTTTCACAAGCGACTTTCGGACATTCGAGTAACACCACCCGGAACAAATCCAGCTTTCTAATTCCAGACAAAGCATGTCGCGAACGTTGGCTGAATGAATAATTGTCGAATTCCCGGGTTAGAAATTCCTCTACTTGCCTAATAGCAATTTACTTAAAGTAATAGCTTCTCCACAATAAGACATAATGGCATGAAAAGAACGGCGTCGGCCCATTAACCTCTCGCCATTATTTACCTCGCGCCACAACCATCTGTGTCAGGTTTGATTCTCCACATTTCCTGGAAGTTGAAAGCGCGGTTCTATTTAAAGTCATTAGAGAGATCAACCGTATCATTAATTTTAAAAACTTGATCGACCATTTATTCAAAAGTTATCACAGCTAATGGATTTTAATAGAACTATTTAATGGAAATACGTTCCATCAGAGTATCAGTAACTTCGTCGTCATAGTAATAGAATTTGAGATTTTTGTTTCGTTTAAATACTATATATTTTTATATATATATATATATATATATATATATATATATATATATATATATATATATATATATGTATATATATATATATATATATATATATATATATATATATGTATATATATATATAATATATACATATATACATATATATATATATATATATATATATATATATTATATATATATATATATATATATATATATATATATATATATATATATATATATATATATATATATATTCGCTCCGTGCGTGACTGACTCGACACCTACCCTCTTTATTTGACAATTTTGGACCTCCCAATTTGAGGTTAAACATGTGTTAAATACATACGAGATTGACAATTATTATTAATTAGTTGTTTAATTATATTCATAATTTATCTTTTCAATCCCAAACGGAAAAGAAAGGGAAAAATCTGGTAGTGGCAAATCAAGTTTTTCATGTGGAAAAGCACGTAACTAAAAACAATAATAGTAAAAGTTATTATATAAAATAAAATAGTAAAAGCACAAAGAGCGATGGAAAGATCAATGCTCGGGGTGAGACTTATAGACAAAAAAAACAAACAAATGGATTAGAAGCAAAACCAAAGTAAAAGACGCAGGAGAACATGCTGCCAAATTAAAATGGAGCTTCGCAGGGCACAATGCACGACTAAAGGATAAAAGATGGAACCACAAAATACAACAATGGAGACCATGGTTGGGAAAGAGAAGTACAGAAAGACCACAAATAAGATGGGCTGATGATATTAAGAAGATCCGAGGACACAACTGGAAGCAAGTGGCGCAAAATAGAAAACACTGGATTGATTTGGGGGAGGCTTATGTCCAAAGTTGGATTACTTAAGGCTGAAGATGAAGAAGAATGATATAAAAGATAAAGTCATCAGGCAGGCTGCAGTTAGCTTGAAGCCTTATGAAGTATCATTTAAGGTAAATTATTTAAATTTTTCATATTCATAAAAAAGAAGAAGAATTCTTCTATTCTACCTTTGACATGAAGTTGCGGTTTTTGTTGTTTTTTAGATGTTTTTGTGTTGTATTTGTAAAAATACCCTTTTATGTTCTAATGTTTTTATTTAAAATTTTAAATGTAATTTTTAACATAATTGTGACAATGTTCTTCACTACCAGGACTAACTGAACATTTTTAATGTAAGTTTTAGATGTTAACTTCACCGAAAATTTCACATTTCAAATTTCACATTACGAATAAAGTTCTACACCAAACTGGCTTATACCATCTTTAGCCAATCCTTGACGCTTTCCCGAATGTTACCTACCAAAGAATATATATATATATATATATATATATATATATATATATATACATATATATATATATATATATATATATATATATATATATATATATATATATATATATATATATATATATATATATATATATATATGGGGGACAAAGGAGTAGGATGCGAAAATATGGAGTTGATTTCAGTTTACTCCACTTAGCCTCTTCTACTCAAATCCGACTCTCACCTTCACGTTTGTGTCCATCGTTAAACCGAGCAACCCAACTGGAGATCCGGTATCCAACCCGGGTGGAAGGTTGGGTCGGCAACTCACAAGAGCGGATAAACTGGTCCTCCAGGTTGGGGGTTGGGCAGTGGGTTAACACCCCCCTCTTGTAAAAATTCTTCGGAAAAATAACTGGAGATGGAGTTTGAAGACAAGAATTTGTGCTTTTCCCTTTTCTTTTTAATATGTAATCAGAAGAATTGTTTAAAGAGGCATTAGAAGACGTAAGTGAAGGCACATTTATTAACGGAGCACTTCTGAATAATCTTAGATACGCAGATGACACAATTCTCCTTGCGGAAAGCAGAGAAGGACTACAGATCTTGGTTGATCGCATTACCCAATACTGCGAAAGGTATGGAATGGCTCTGAATACAAATAAAACAAAAATTATGGTGGTAAGCAAGAACAAAATTGAGGAAGACAGTGTTTATGCTAAAGGAAAACTTTTAGGCATTGTGCACAGATATCAGTACTTAGGTCGCGAACTAAATGAAGAATGGGATAGAAGTACGGAAATAAAACGGCGTACTGAGATAGCTAGAAGTGCTTTTAATAAGATGAAAGCAATATTATGCAATGGAAAACTCAACATCGAAATTAGAACTAGAGTATTGAGATGCTACGTGTTCTCTGACCTGTTGTATGGAGTTGAGGCCTGGACAATTACAGAGACGACAAAGAAAAAACTCATTAACTTTGAAATGTGGTGTTATCGAAGAATGTGAAAAATATCTTGGACACAACACATAACAAATGCGGAACTGCTACGAAGAATGAAAAAAGAAATACTCAACACTATAAAGAAAAGAAAAATTAGCTACTGTGGTCACATACTAAGAAACGAGAAATACGAATTGATGCGGCTGGTCATACAAGGGAAGGGGGATGGCAAAAAAGACCGGGGAGAAGACGAACGTCCTGGCTGAAGAATCTGAGACAATGGAGTGGGAAAACGTCAATAGAACTTTTCAGAACGGCTGCGGATAGAGTCAAATGGGCCAGGATGATCGCCAATGTCCTTAGGGATGGGGTATGTTAAAAAGAAAAAGAAGGAGTTTGAAGAAACACTGTTAGATATGTGACAATAACTGAAACTAAGAAAAAAGGATAAGGAATGGTAAAAAGAGAAAATTATCGTGGATTTATATAAAGTGGAATAAAATAAAATAAGAGAGCAGTGGCAGGGTGGGACGCATAGGGCACACCAGATTAATAAAACAAATAACTACTTGAGAAGCCAGGTCAGAGCCCTATTAGCTGAGATGAAAGACAAAATCAAGAATTTATAAACAATAATAATTGTATATGGTCCAAATGATGACGATTTAGCTTATAATAAGGATAAATTCTGTGAAGAATTAGTATTTGTTACGGAATAAGCAACAGAAAATACATATTTAGTAGATGACTTCAATAGCGAAATAGGAGTAAATAACCAGATATAAAGAGGTGTTAGAAAAGTATGGAGAAACAAAACAGAATAATAATGGCATAAGAATGCTAGACTTCTGTATGATGCACAATTTAGTAATAAGTAATATATTTTTTGAACACAAAAATATTCCCAAGTACACAAGAGAAGCTAAAAGTAGAGAAGATAAATTGGTAATTGATTACATGCTATTAGAAAAAATATTAGATGAAACATAATAGACACAAAAGTTAGAAGGGGTTCAGAAATAGGAAGTGATCACTATTTAGTAGTAATGAAACTTGATCAAACTATGTCAGATAATAACAACATTAACGAACTGTAAGAAAAGCAACAAGAATATGAAACTATTAAATTATATAAATCAGGAAATAAAGAAATTACCAAGAAGTACCACATGTCCATAAATCAATATCTAGGAAATACCAAAGAAAAGATAGAGGGTCGAAACGTAGAACAACTATGGAACAACCGCAAAGATCTTATAATAAATACAGCGACAGAAAGATGTGGGACAAGTAACAAGAGCAACAAAAGAAAGCAATATGCATGGAGGAATGAAGAAATTAAATAACAAATTAAAAGAAAGAAAATTGTTTACAAAAGTAAACACCAGAAAGATATGAAGAATACAAAAAATACAGAAGATTAGTAAAAGAATTTGTTAAAAAAGCAAAAAAGAACAAATGCACAGAATTTGAAGAAAAGATGGAAACAAACAGTAAAGAGAATCAGAAAGTGGTCTATGGAGTTTTAAAATTAATGAGAAAAGAAAAAAAATCAAGACATAAACAACATAAAACCGTCGAACTTCTCGCAAAATAAAATGAAATAATGAACAGATGGAGAGAATATTTCTAAGCGATGCAACAAACTCACTGCTATTAAGAAGAAAATAACCTGTTGCAGAGGTTACGAATATTATTATTTATTAATATAAGATGATATTGAAGATCTTACAACCATAAATAAGCTGAAAGAAGCTAGTGCAGAAATGGAAAGGCGCCAGGCTATGACAGAATAACAAGTGAGAGGATGAAAAAAATGGGACAAAATGCTATAGAGTTATTAGTTAACATATTTAATGCCATATAGAGAGATAAATAGATACGAATTGACTGGGAAAAGGCCATAGTATTAATTTTTATGTTGGAAAAATGTTCAGCCGAGGCTTTTAACATGCAAATGAATACTATTCTCAGATTTCTGGAGTGGTCATGGGTTCGCCTATCTTAGCACCAATAGTAAACATAGTAATGCAAATATAAGAAACAGCAGTCATCTCTTAATTGAAGTAGAACATACATGTCTACAAACGATATATTAATAACTGCTTACTCTGCATTCCAGATCATAAAATCGGTTGTGCTCTTCGAATGTTTAATAATTTACATAACATTTAATTTACTTATGAACTAGAAGAAAACAAAAAATTCCTTTTCTTGATTTAAGTTTAAGTATAACAAAAATAACCGACTGATGTATAACAACTTAACTGGTTTACAAAGAATGTTTGGTCCGGAAGACATCTGAATTTTAATACTAACGCACCTATGACCCATAAAAGAAATGTAGTATTCAATCTAACTGACAAAACAATTAAACTATCTAGCCCACAATAGAATTCCGAAAATCTGAGATAGGTTAAAAATATCTTACAAAACAATAATTTTTCACCAGAATTTTACAACCATCTAATTAAAAAAGAAATTGCATTATCAGAAATCAATCTAATTCCAGTACCAATAAAAAAAAACTAAACAAACCTAGCAATAATAATAGTAATGTCACTAAATCAAACAAAATATATCCTTACTACACATTAATGGATTCTCTGAACAAATGTCAAAAATGTTGGCAAAATATGATAGTAATGTTGGACATAAATCGTTAAAAAAATACGAAAAATATTTTTCAAAATTTAAACCCAATATTAATAAAGATCGTCAGTCAGATTTTATTTATAAAATAAATTGTAGAGACTGCAGTTTAACATATATTGGGCAAACACGCCAGTATCTGCATAAAAGGGTTGTCACACACAAATATAGTGTACAAACCAACAAATCAAAAACAATAGCCTTATCCAAGCGTTCTCTGGAAAATAGTCATTCTTTTGATTTTGAAAATGTACAGATTTTGGAAAAAGAACAAAAAGATGCATATTCGAGAATATTAACATAAAAAGATCTCAACTCTATTAACAATAAGACTGACATCAAAGATCTTTGCAATATATATCACAATTTAATAAATTGAGTTGTTTTTTAAATGCATCATGGCAGATGTTTAAAATACGACACTAAACTACTGACAATTTAAAACTTGTAGAACAAAAATATATTTGTGTACTGTAATGTTTATAAAATAAAATGCTTATTGAAAATGGCAAATAGCCGAAACATTTAAGCAATAATTAAGTGTTTTTAGTTATAACAGACCGACAAACGCAGGAATTAAAAAAGTTTATATTTAAAAATTCACGGCCAGGATATATATATATATATATATATATATATATATATATATATATATATATATATATATATATATATATATATATATATATAAGTTAAGAAACCAGAACTGCTAATTCAACTATAATAAAAGGACAGCGTCAGCATGCCACACCTCGGCGTCACCGAGCTTATAAATTTACTTTTGCATTATATAGCGTCACTCTTATTTTGCATTTTACTGTAGTAAGTAGTCCCTTGTAAATAAAGTTCTTTTTTAAAAATATCGTTCTTGGACTTAGAAACATCATTGGCGCAGTCAGTACAGATTTTCGGGAATTACGTCGCTAACCGTTACAAAAATCGAACCGTTTCGCGTAGTTTTTCGTTTTAACGATTTACCGGAAAACCGAACCTTTTGTGAAAGTGTCCAAGATCAGCTTTAGACAAGGTATCACCAAGACCTGGGGAAAGAACAAAATCGTCGAACCCCATAGGCAGCAGATTTAAGCAGTAGTTTCAACAAGACCTGGGAGAAGAACAAAATCGTCGAATCCTATAGGCAGAAGTGCTGAAAATCTACATTTTAATGTGTTTCCTATTTTTTCCATTTTATTTTCCATTTTATTTTCCATTTTATTATTTTCATATTTGAAAATACTTATAGTCAGAGAGCTAACGAGAGTAAACAATTTTTAAAGATTTTATGATGTTATGAGATATTTTTAATAAGAAAAAGATTATTATTACTATATTATATTATCATATTTTTGAAAATATTTTATTATATTAAAGTTGAAAGTTTTATATTGAAACATATTTTATATTTTATTACAATTTGATATATTATCTGAATAAAAAGAATAAATATTTAATGAGTGAAACTGATAGTAAATTGGATTTAAGTAGCCTTGTAGCAGAATTAAATTCAATTTTAGAACCAAATAGCGATAAAAATAACGAAATGGCTCAAACAAACTACCAGTTGTTAAAACTTTACTTAGATTCTATCCCAGCATATGATGGTAATCCACATACCTTAACCATATTTATAGAAAATTGTGAAAATTTAATAACTAATTTTGCTAGCCAAACAGACGGCATCTTAAATACATTTTTACTTCGAGCTATATTAGGTAAATTAAATGGAAGAGCTCAAATGTTAATAGGTTCTAGGACAGAATTAAATACATGGCAACTCGTAAAAGATGCCCTTAATCTTAGTTTTGGAGACCAGAGAGATCTCGATTGCCTTATCCAAGACCTGATAACGTTGAGGCCTTTCAAGAATGAAACCCCTTATAATTTTGGCATGCGATGACAAGAAACACGTAGTTTAGTAACACAAAACTAAATACGCTTAATATTAATGCACAAGAGAAATTAATTAGAATAAATAGTTACGATGACTTATGTTTAAAAACTTACATTAGAGGCTTACCCTTATCGTTTCAAACAAATATACGATTGAGAAACCCAGACAGTTTAGAGAAAGCTATGAGCTTCGTTATCGAAGAAGAGAATTTTCTATATTCGTTACAACGTGGAAATAATTTAAACTCACAAAATTCTTTTAGACCATCATCGAGACATAATCCTACTAGAAACAGTAATCCTAATCGAACTTTTATTCCTAGAAATAATTTTCAACAAAATCGCCCTAATATGAGAATTAGAATAATTTCAACCCAAGAAATTTCGACAATAATAATTCTAATTTCCGACCATGGAACTTCCATACTAATAACCCTAATTTTCAACAAAGAAATGTTAATAATCAACCCCAAAATCAAAATCAATACCAGCCAGAACCGATGGATACAAATTCACGAAATACTTCTTTAAGATCTAGACCACATTTTACCTCCACCCAATTATTTAATCAACAAATTAATAACGATCAAATACAATTCAAAAACCCCTTTGAAAATAATATTCCCACTGATTACGTACACCCAACTCAAAGTTCATTACCGCCTTATAATAATATTTATGAAACTCAATCCAGTCCTTATCGCAATCCAAATGAGACAAACGAAAGATCATATCACAATCCCACTCAAAATGTTGAAAACACAAATTTTTGCATGCGCCAAGAAAATTACAATCCGACATAATATATTTAAATACAACGATAGCAGATTTACCACATAATATTATTATTCCTGAACTCAATGCCAGATTTTTATTAGATACAGGGTCTTCCAAAAGTTTGATATCTCCACAGTTAGCGCATAAATTTTATAAAAATTTTATTTCTTATGAAAATTTTAATATACAGACTATATATTTAATATACAGAATAATTCAATTAATGTCAACATGCGACAAATGAAAACGCCTTATGTAACGATACCCATAATTTTTGAACCCAGTAAAAAGAATATATTATATCCCAAATCAACTTTTAATCATACCATAATTATTCCCCCTAGAACTAAGCAAATAGTCAAAATACCGGTAAAATTAAATGTAGGATTAGGTATATTAGAATATAAGAATTTCGGTAAAGGAATAGAAATGCCTAAAGCACTAGTTAACGTAAAAAATAATTTTGCTATAACCACTATTACGAATATAAGCGAATATAAGACAACGTTAAGTATTACTCAACCCTTTGATATAGAACCATTAGATATAGTAAATATTAATTTTATAAGAAAGATGGAAACTGATGAAGAAACGTCTATTAATGATGATAACATGTTAAAGAGGAATTTAAAAAACATAAGGATAAATCATTGTAACAAAGAAGAAAGAGAATTACTAAAAAAGCTTTGTTTCCAATATAGAGACATATTTTATTGCGAAGGAATACCCTTAAGTTTTACTAATAGTATTAAACATAAAATTAAACTCACTGATAATTCTGCAATATATACAAAATCATATCGTTTCCCGGAAGTTCACCGAGAAGAAGTTAAATCCCAAATAAATAAAATGTTAGCAGAAGGTATAATAGAAGATAGCAATTCCCCGTTTTCGAGTCCCATTTGGGTGGTCCCGAAAAAACAAGATGCTACAGGAAAAAGAAAATGGCGTCTAGTAATAGATTATAGAAAATTAAACGAGAGAACCGTAGATGATAAATACCCGTTACCAAACATAACAGAAATTTTAGATAAATTAGGGAAAGCAAATTACTTTTCGACACTAGATCTTGCAAGTGGCTTCCACCAAATAGAAGTAGACCCACAAGATGTTGAAAAAACAGCCTTTAGTACACCACAAGGTCACTTTCAATTTAAAAGAATGCCTTTTGGTTTGAAAAATGCACCCTCGACTGTTCAGAGAGTTATTGATAATGTTTTAAGAGAATTAACAGACGAAACATGTATAGTATATTTAGATGACATTTTAATTTATAGTACATCTTTACAAGAGCACCTTGAAAAGTTAAAAATAGTTTTCGAAAGACTCAGAAAGAGTAACTTAAAAGTACAATTAGACAAGTCAGAATTTTTACAAAAAACAGTTATGTATTTAGGACATGTAATTACCCCTCAAGGCGTTAAACCAAACCCTGATAAAATCTCCGCCATAAAAAGATTTCCTATTCCAAAAACCCAAACTGAAATAAAAAGCTTTTTAGGATTACTAGGTTATTATAGACGATTTATAAAAGATTTTGCAAAAATTACTAAACCGATGACCAAATGTTTGAAAAAAGGTTCTAAAGTAAACCACGATAAAGATTTTATTGATTGTTTTGAAACTTGTAAACAAATCTTAACAAACGACCCCATTCTACAATATCCGAATTTTTCCCAACCACTTATTTTAACGACAGATGCTAGCAATTTTGCAATTGGAGCTGTATTATCACAAGGAAATGTTCCAAATGATCGACCTATTGCATACGCCTCGAGAACTCTAAATAAATCAGAGACAAATTATTCAACTATAGAAAAGGAGCTATTAGCAATTGTATGGGCCTGTAAACATTTTAGACCATACCTTTACGGAAGAAAATTTTATATTTACACGGATCACAAACCATTATCTTGGCTTTTCAGTCTAAAGGAGCCAAACTCAAAATTAATACGATGGCGTCTAAAACTAGAAGAATACGATTACAAAATTATTTATAAAAAAGGAAAGCACAATACAAACGCAGACTGTTTATCTCGCATTACAATTAACGCATTAGAAAATGAATCAATAGTAAATAATCCTGGAGACGTAGACGAAGATATTTTAAAATACCTCCAAAATTTTGCAGAGAATCCATTAGACCCACAACCTTCAACCAGTAACAATAACGACTCAAGACAAATTAACATTATTTCTGATATAAGAATACCTCCAGACAAAATAGATACACCAGACGAAACCTCAGATGAATCTACACAACATTCAACCGCAAATGAAACAACGACTCAAGGAATACCCATTTTAGACGAAATAATAAATAACAAAGTTCACCAAATTTTAGTGTACCCAAACGTTTACCCAAAAACCGATATAACTCATGAAACTTCTCAAAGCCATAAAATAATTAAAGTCAAAATTCCTGAAACTGATAATGAAAAATATATTTTTGAATTTCTTATGGCATACACAGATCTTAACAATACATTTTATTTATATTTCAGTAAAGACAACCTGTATAATGATTTTAATAAGTATTACCTAAAACATTTTTCTGAAAATGGTCCGAAACTAATTAAATGCACTAGATTAATTAATACAGTAGCAAACGAAGAAGAACAAATCATTTTATTAAAAAATTATCACGAAGGAAAAACTAACCATAGAGGAATTAATGAAACTTTCGAAAAATTACGTCAAAATTATTATTGGAAAAATATGAAGACATCTATTACTAATTACATTAACGAATGTTCTATTTTCCAGAAAAATAAATACGGTAGACACACACCCTATGTCTCGCTAATGCTTACGGTAACCGCCAGCAAACCTTTTCAAGTTGTTCATATAGATATTTTTACATATGACGGTAACAAATATTTGACTATGACGGACGCATTTACTAAATTTGCCCAAGCTTATTCTATTCCAGGTAAAAACGCGATTCACATTGCGAAATCCTTAATAAAATACTTCACTTCTTTCGGCATTTCCCAATTAATAATAGCAGACAAAGGTAGAGAATTTAATAACGAAGTAATAAAAGATTTATTAGCAATACACAAAATCAAAGTTCACTTTACTACTCCTGGCCACCATGAATCAAATTCAATAGCTGAACAAATACACTCCACTTTAATCGAACATTTAAGACTTCTAAAACAGACATATCCTAACGAAGATGACTTAATGGACTATGCTCTTATAGCCTACAATAATTCTATTCATAGTTCCACAAAATTTACCCCATTTGAATTGACTTTCGGACATACAGACTATAGAAACCCCAACGAACTATTTCTTTCTCAAAATTTCTATTCCGAATATATAAATAATCATAAAGACAAATTAAAAACACGTTTACCAAAAAGTACATGAAACTCTTACAGAAAATAAAACTAAAGTAATTAATAAAAGAAACGATCAAGGAGAAATAAATTCAGAATTCAAAATTGGACAAGTAGTTTATAAAGTTAATACCCAAAAACGTAACAAAAAACATCAACCATACTTAGGTCCCTACAAAATAACTAAAATTCTTGACAGAAACCGAGTAGAACTTGTACGACAAAGACTTAAATATAAAAAAGACATTAACCAGACAGAAATTATACATATCAAAGAACTAAAGAAACCTCCCGTTGCAGGTTCATCCTCTGGACAACAAACGTCGACGCAAAACGTTACGACGACGCTATATCAACTCTAACAAATAATCAAAATAATATTAAAACTATAGTTAAAAATCAAATTACCTTATTAAGATCTTCAATAAAGAATTTTAACCATATTAAATTTAAGAATATTATTATTATAACCAATTTAAATCTTAGCCCATAACCAGTTAATTTTAAGCTCACGAATAACAGAAGTTCAAAACTTAATTAAAGATATAAAGATAGAAAAAGTTGAGACATTTCATTATTTTGCACTAGAAAGACTTGTATCGCAATTTTACACTAGTTTCCAAATTATTTATGACCTATTAGAAAAAATCGAAGTTGCTATCAGCTTTTCAAAACTAAATACCTTTCATAAATCAATAGTCGACCCAAATGAACTATTTATCGAAATCTTAAACGTTAGTAAACTTCTTAAAAATAACAAACTCCCTTTTGAATTATCTTTGCAAAATATTTTGTTGTTCGAAAAATTAATTAAGATAAAAAGTTATAGTAAAGCAAATAAAATAATTTTTGTACTTGAATTGTCTATTGTTGAGATCAATGACTATGATTATTATCATCTTTATTCCTTTCCGACCAGATACCAAACTCATTTTAGAACAATTATTCCAAAATCCAAGTTCCTACTTTCCAATCGATACCAATATGCACTTGCCAACGTTCAATGTCAAAAATTGGTAGAAGAAGAATATTTATGCCACGATGTCCAGTCAATTGAAGTAACACCAACAGCCCCTTGCGAAGTTCAACTCATACAGTACTCAAAGTTTGTAAATCAATGTCAATCAGTGCCAACAGAAATTAATAATATAAAAATTCAAAAACTAGAAAACAATAAGTGGATCGTAATAACGCTAAACAAAGTGATCAGTATTCAAAAATGCGATAAGAATTCGGACAATATTCCATTAAACGGTAGTTACTTAATCGAACTCAATAGTGCGTGCGAAATATATATAGACAATTACGTTTTAAAAACATTTGAACTAAAAACTCCAAATTTTGTTAAAATGGAACTGCCAAATTTAGAAGTATTACTAAAAATGCCGGTCAGTGATCTAAACTTTAAACCAATAAAAATAGACTCGATAAAATTAGATAAATTAAATAATGTGCAAAGTGCTTTAGCAGATCAAGAAAACAAAATAGACAATCTAGACACAGTTCCTGTTCATTTTCAACATGTCAGTTTTTATACCATAATTTTATATGTCTTAGCAATCATTTTCCTTGTCTACACCATTTAGCGAATATACATAAAAAGGACAAATCCAGAATCACAAAAAGAATCCACAGTACGAGAAAAAAAGGTACCAGATAATTTTCCATTTCTTCGAACTATGCCACCCCATAGTTCTCATCTAGCCCCGGAGGAGTTAAGAAACCAGAACTGCTAATTCAACTATAATAAAAGGACAGCGTCAGCATGCCACACCTCGGCGTCACCGAGCTTATAAATTTACTTTTGCATTATATAGCGTCACTCTTATTTTGCATTTTACTGTAGTAAGTAGTCCCTTGTAAATAAAGTTCTTTTTTAAAAATATCGTTCTTGGACTTAGAAACATCATTTATATATATATATATATATATATATATATATATATATATATATATATATATATATATATATATATATATATGTATATATATATACTTTTAATTTTCACTAGTTTGAATCTTTTCACTTAAAATTATATTAGTTCACTAGTATAATAAAATTTGTGTAATTTTAATTTAAAACATCGTTCATTAAATGTTAGACAATTAAGTAAAAACATAATTTATTTGAGCATGTTACATTACCGTAAAAAGAAGTTCTTAAATCAAAGTTACAATAGGTATATAATTATTCATTGAACACCAGTCGCGTTTTTAACATATGGACTACACGATTATCCTGCTTTATATTCATAATCCCTAAATATCTCTAACAGCCACTCACCACTGCCACTAAAAGATACTTACCGTCATTTTGCATCCTCTCACAAATGAAATAATTCGGCTTGGAACAATCTCGGTCGTTCCACATGAACGTTGTGGCCAGTCGTGCGGTGGAGGCGGGCAGAGGGTAGATCCTGCGAACCTCGACACAGTCCTGGTCGCTGAGCCCGTCGTCGTTTGGTTGTTTGTTGTAATGGCCGTGTTGAGCCCAGCCGGGGAACCAATCTGAAACAACAAGAACGATACATAAGGAAACTGAGTTTATAGCAGCGAACTTGGACAGATGCGATTAGGAAGTTGGAATCTCATTGAGGTAAAGTTCTCTTAGAATTGTAAATAGTTTAGTTCCACGTCCTTATGATTCAAGTTGGTAAGAAAACGACTTATATGAGGGCTACCATATAACTTTATATACGGAATGTAAATGAAAAAAATCTTTGAACTCTTTAATCTAGTATATCACACTAGAACAAATTTTAAACAATGGCTACAACCGACCTTTGTAGTAATCTCTAAAAAGGTAATCGGAACAATTATCTCAGATCACAAAACAATTGTGTTAGTCACACAACTCAAACATTTTTGAAAATCATAGACGACAAAATTGGTAAGACGCTTGAATGCCCAATCAGTATCACATAATGTGGGTTTAGAAACGAAATGAGCACAAAAAAAGCATTGTATAGTTTACAGTGATAAACGAAAACAGTTACTTGTGTTTCGTTTAGAGATTATGACTATGGAAATGCCTTAAAAGTTCAACATGAAATGCTTAGTATAATTTAATAGTGAAGTTTAGTTATTAAGTTTATTAAAATAAAAAAATACATCCTCCTAAATTCCATACTAGGTGATTTCTATAACAAAACTCTTATATTTACAGATGGATTTAAGACCAAGGAATGTGTTGGTTGTGATGTATTTATCCAAAATACAAACCAATAATTGATATATAAATTATCACCTGTTTGTAGCATTTATACTGCCTAGTTTTTTGCAATTATAAAAGGCGTTACCTAACATCCAATAACATACTCGAAGGAGTAATACTTATTAACAGATTCTACATCTACATTAGACTCTATAAAAAATACAAAATTTGAAGGAATGACGTGTCCTATGATATGTTGCTAATGGAGTCTTTTGCAATATTTATATAGTAAGGGATATATTTAACACAATAAAAAACAAAATAAGTCTAAAATGTGGGAACAGCAATGGAAGAATATTGTTGAAAACTCGCAAAATACATGTTTCCAGATACACCCCACTTTACCACTCCCATCCCAGTACATATTCAATTACTCGACTACCAAATTCTTCTCGGTTTAAAAACGAATCATGGTCTATTCCCGTCGCATTTATTTAATCTTACCGGCACCATCCGGCACCATCCTGCAATTATGATAAAAGTTCCCACGGAAATCTTAACCATATTTTCTTTGGATACAACAAATATTTAGAAAATTCTAATACATTAATTTAAACTCTTATTGAAATGAAATATTGGTTTCAGTTAATTGTATCACAGATGGCACCTGCTAATAGAGAAACCTTAGAATTGCTAATAAATTTTATTAAAGATGTAAAAGTGGAAATATAAATTAGTATAACTTCAGTGATTTATACATATCTAAAAAAAATTACAAACAAGAAAAAAAAATATCTTTAAACATAAATACACACACATATACACACGATGTAAAAATTGTTTCTGGTCCATATTTGAATTAAACTAACAAGTGAGAGTTGGCAAGAGTTGACTACCAGAACAACAGAGACATCAAACTACAAATAGGAGTCCTCCTTGATACATGTTGCCTACACTACTGTGTCTATTAAACAATGTAGTGAATACAGAATAATATCGTTAATAAGTCATGTTGTTAAGTCATTTTTGAAAATAATATATGGTCGTATAAATAAACAAACTGAATGAAGGAATATATTTTATCAGTATATATTCAAAAACGCACTAGGAACCAGAGAAGCATTATTTTCTTTTAATATGCTCAAAGATGCATGGATATGAATTCTAAAGAAAAAAAGCATAATCCAAAGTAACTTAGGAACAATAACAAACCTTTACTGGAATTACAGAGCATAGATTATAAATAAATAAATAACGAATCCTGTTCGAATTGGAGAAATCGGAGAAATTGCCATCGGGAGAGGAGTTAAGCAAGGCTGTATTATGTCTCCATTACTATTCAATGCATATAGTGGATCCATTTTTGAAGAAGCATTACTATCTGAATGTGAAGAAATAGTAATTAACAGAAGAGCTATTAACAACATAAGATATGTAGATAATATCGTGATTCAACAACTGATAACAAGTGATAACAATTTCAACTGCTACTTAACAAAACAAACAGTTACTGTGAGAAATATGGACAAAAATAAAAATAAATAATATAATATAATGAAAAATATATACATTTGGGAGATGTGCTGCTAAAAGGGTTAAAAAATACAAATTCCTGGAAATCGGAATTTTAAAAATTATGGTAAAATAACAAAAATAAAGGCCAGATTAGGGCCACAGTAAATATAAACAACTCTCTGTAATAAAGACCTTGGATTAAAACAGAGTAAGAGCTCTAGATGTTTCGTGTTTTCGAGACTACAATAGGAAAGTATTGTTATGAAAGTGCAGTAGGATTTATCCCACATAGAAAAAGTCCCTTGACGAAAAAGAAGAAGTAGTTCGAGAACATTCAACATGACGTCATGACATCAGAAAATTCATGAAATGTCTAGTGAAGTTTGGAACGTCAAAATAAACAGATGTTTTTGATAGTTTAGAACAGTATCTTGAGTTTTCAAGTTTATATAAGTTATTATAGTTATTATAGTTATTATAGTTATTATAGTTATTATAGTTATTATAGTTATTAGAGTTATTATAGTTATTATAGTTATTATAGTTATTATAGTTATTATAGTTATTATAGTTATTATAGTTATTATAGTTATTATAGTTATTATAGTTATTATAGTTATTATAGTTATTAATTGGCTTAATTGAAGGCCAAACGATTCCAGACGATTGGAATTTGGCCCACATTAGCCCCATTTATAAAAAGGGAGACAGAAAAGAATGCGGAAATTATAGAGGCATTAGCGTAACTAGCTCGCTGGGAAGGTTATATGGTCGTATATTGAAAAGAAGAATAGAAGAGGAGTATAAAGAAATTGAAGAACAAAGCGGCTTCAGAGCAGGAAGATCGTGCGTGGACAACACATTTACCCTTCAACAAGTAATTGAAAAACGAACAGCTCGAAACCTCCCTACGCATCTGGTATTTATAGATCTGGAGAAGGCTTATGATACAGTTCCTTTAAAACTCTTATTTAGTGTCTTGACGAAAACGGACCTTAGTAAAACATATCTAAAAGCAATACTGAACATCTATAAATGTCCTCAAAGCACTGTAAAAACAGGAAATACTTTCTCAAGGGTATTTACAGTAACGAAAGGCTTGAGACAAGGATGTTGTCTTTCCCCTACCCTATTCAAAATATATATCCAAGAAGCACTGCACCAGTGGAGACAAAAATGTGCGGGAATGGGGTTGAAGCTTAACAACCATTATCTGACAACGCTGTTCTTTGCAGATGATCAAGTACTAATTGCAAGCTGTGAAGAAGATGCAGATTATATGCTTAGAAAGCTCAAAGATGAATACGAAAAATGGGGGATGAGTATGAATATGTCTAAAACAGAATATATGCGAATAGGCAATGAAGACGAAGACCCGGATTTGGAAATTAGACAAATGAAAAGGTGCTACGAATACAAATATTTGGGAAGTATTATCTGCAGTAAAGGAACAACGGAACGAGATATAGACTATAGAGTGCAACAAGGCAGGAAGATTGTTCAAATTCTGAATTCGATACTTTGGTCCAACAAAGCTACTATGAGAACTAAAATGACTATCTACAAAGTAATTGTAGAGCCCATTCTTACATATGGAGCAGAATGTTGGCAAATGACAGTAAAAGGAAAGAAAAAAGTTGACACGGTTGAAATGGACTACCTAAGAAGAGCTTGCCGTATATCAAGAGTAGAACGTATACCTAATTCTGAAATTAGAAGAAAAACAGATAGAGTACATACAACTTCTGAAAGAATAGAAACTAGACAGTTAATATGGTATGGACACGTACAGAGGATGGACGACAACAGATGGCCAAAAAGAGCTATGGAATACAATCCAAGTAATAGAAGGAAACGAGGAAGACCAGCCAAGTCTTGGATACAAGGTGTTATGGAAACCATGAAAGATAGAGCAATTGATGAAGACACCTGGAGAGATAGAAAAAGATGGCGATCGAAATGCGGGAAGCGGCAGAAGCTGTAGGATCCCCGCTTATATATATATTATAGTTATTATAGTTATTATAGTTATTATAGTTATTATAGTTATTATAGTTATTATAGTTATTATAGTTATTATAGTTATTATAGTTATTATAGTTATTATAGTTATTATAGTTATTATAGTTATTATAGTTATTATAGTTATTATAGTTATTATAGTTATTATAGTTATTATAGTTATTATAGTTATTATAGTTATTATAGTTATTATAGTTATTATAGTTATTATAGTTATTATAGTTATTACAGTTATTATAGTTATTATAGTTATTATATTTATTATAGTTATTATAGTTATTATAGTTATTATAGTTATTATAGTTATTATAGTTGTTATTCAGTTAAAGTTGTACAAAGTATTTTAAACAACTTTGAGTTCGAATAAAGATAATTTTAAAAAGTGTAACATTGGTGACAGTTTGACAAAGAAATGAATACATCCAGACATCCCGCGTAGTTTTTAAAAATGGAAGAAGAAACGGAGAAGCGGAGGCAAGAAGAGAAAAAGCTTAGACAAGAAGAGGCAAAACTGAAGAAGAAGCATAGACAGGAAGAGAAAGAGAAACGTAGACAAGAAGAGAATGAGAAAAAGGAGAAGGAAAAAAGGCGTAGAAAAGTAGAGGTAAAACTCATAAATGGTTTATCCAAAATTCACGAAAATTTCTAGTTAGAAGTAATTCAAATCACTATTTGAATAGATAAATTAAAAGAACAACACAATATGATTTAGAAAATAAAATAGTACCTAGATCAACCAAACAATTTGAAAATCGATTTAAAAAATAAATTCACACAATATCAAACTGATTTAAAACAACACCAAAACTATTTCAGAAATAATTTAGAACAAGAACAAAAGATTTAAAATTAAATTTAAAATGCCAAATAGTTGAGTTAGAAAGAAAAATTAACACCCAAGCTTCTATATCTAATATTGTTTCGGTAACTAATGTCGAATCACAACAAATGACATTATCATCTTCCATATCTGAACGAGGCACAATTATTCACATTTGATGGTCAAACAGTATGGGTAACTTATCGTTTTCAATTCGAAGCTGCATCTAGCTGGACAATCCCATATCTAATGAAGATCTAATTTTAGTTAAATTAATTTTTATGTTTTGATTTTCACTTGCGAAAAACGAATTATTTGTTTACATTTGTGACTTTATCGCTTCGTACTCTAATCGATTTTTTTAAATTTTATTACTTACAATAATAAATTACCTGTAGTTGTTTGTGATATATGTTTTAGTTAAGGGTTCACCTGATAGTATATAACGTTTGCGTTACAAGGTCCTGTGTACATTCGGAACATAACAGCTTTCGGATAATTATACGTATACCTACTCCTAATGTTATTCTAAATCTTGTGTAAACGATGTATTGTTTGTATTACAACGCAAACAGTAATCAATTTATACCTGTGTATGTACAGAAAAAATGGACAATTTTCATTTGTGTTATATAATAATGTGTTATGTCTCAAATAACAATTTCAAAGTACAGATACATTAACAGATTATTTGACAGATATATTTAAAAATAATGAATGTCAGTTACCCAAAATATTGCAAAAATATGGAAATATGTCGTTGGTAAACCAAATTACAAAATTATAGCTAGAGACTTAGTACACCGGCGGTCATATTAAAAAAAAAGGTAAGCAGAATGCTTACAATAATTACAGAAACATAAATATTTTAAATACAATTACAAATTGACTACCAAAATGGTTACTAACAAAAAAAAATCTTCGATAACATTAGAAGATCAACATTTAGATCTGGCAGATCATGTACAGACGATGTTGTCCTGGTAGCAGAGAATGAGGAATATCTTCAAAGGCTCTGACATCCTTTTAACACAAAAGGAAAATGTTTAAATATGGCAAATAAATTAATTATTACTGCTGAAAAACTGACATTATGTAAATTGAAAGCTTGTGGAAAATTAAAAGTACAAACAATTACCTTATGATAGAGACAAGCATCACCTTAAATTCATTACAACACCAAGCTACTTATAAGGTAGCAGAGTGCCTTAACGACTTAATGTGGAGCAATAATCTTATTGTAGTATATATATATATATATATATATATATATATATATATATATATATATATATATATATATATATATACAGGGTGGTACTTAAGTAATTGTACAAACGAAAACCGTAAATTATACACTTTAAAATATTACGATTTAAGCCAAATTGCTTTAATAAAATGTTGATATTAAGAAAGATACAGGGTGTTAAAGTGCAAATTTAAATTTCTATTTTTCGCTATAACTTTTATGTTTGTAGAGATTTATGCATAAAAATTTACAACTGGGTACTTTTAAATATGAGAAATTATAATTTGATACACACTTTGATGTAACTGATAGAGGGCGCCACATATGCCACATAGGTGGCATAAATTTGCACTTAACTTTTTTGCTGTTTGAGTTACCTGTATTTTTGATAAAGAATATTAAAGATACATTATTTAAACAAAAAAAAGGTATACTTCTTAATAACTTCAAAACTTAACAGTTTTCGTGATAATCGCATTTTACAAATCAGCTGCATAATTCTGATTTAAGGCAATTACTCCAAGCAACGAAGGAAAAATAGACAAAAACATTAATAAATCTAAATTTTGGTATAAAATACCTTTAACTAAAGTCAATAGTTAACGAAATAATAAATAAAATAAATATATCAGCAGGATAATTAAGAATAGGATTTTACAAAAACAGAATAATAGGGATTTTACATCAAACATTTTACGTTTTATGTTAAATTAAAGTCATAATCAAAACATTTTGTTTACAAACCAAATTAAGAAATAGTTAAACTAAATAACATAACTTTTTGTCAACGTAAGTGTTCGATATGTCTACCATTTTATTTAATTCATTTGTCAATATATTACATAAAAGATCGTCACATGATAAATAGCATCATTGGTTCTAAAGAAACTGCTGCAGTATTTATTTCTTTTCATAGTTGGTTGCGAATTTTTATGGGATTCTTATAGACACGTTGTTTTAAAACGCCCCATACACCAAAATCAAGCGGATTAAATTCTGGGCTACGTGGTGGCTATAATGTATAATGGATGAATATATTCTTTTGGATACATATCCAAACCTTATGGTATATTATGGAACTACATCTTATTTGTGGCAGAGGTTAAACTGTGATGTATTTGATTCATTGGTTACTTATATAAACACGGAATAACCTATAGATGTCATTACTTATTTATATGATTACGTTACAGCTTACGAGTAACTATAATTACCTCTCGAACAAATGGTCTATTATGATTAACTAACGAACCAATATTATGCTGAACTAAATTACCTGTGTGTTTATTATATTTATAACAATATCGATTATTAGGCCAACGATGATGTTTTTGTAAAAATGCTGAATCTTTAAGGTTAAATTGGTAGCAGAAGTATTATGAAACAAGACACATCTGTGGTATTCAATACTTGGGCTTTAGTTTCTAATTGTCCTAATAAAAATGGTTAAATAATTTACGTAATGAATGATAAGTATTCTTTTGGGATTTTATATAAATTAAATAATTATATATTATAATTATAAATAATTATATCAATATCTCACCACATTGCAAAGGAATATGACTGCCACGATAAATCCAACGTTCAGAACATTTATATTTAAGTATGTTCTCACTGCCTTCTCTCTAGAATGTGGTGGTGTACCATCTTACATAAACCATATATTTTGGGTTTTCAGCATTTTACAATAGAAAAAGTAATACAACTCCAGTAGGTATAGAAACTTAAGAATCGATATAAAAGGGAAAATGTAAAGATGATGACGGCCAACGTCTGAATACGAACATGGTACCTAAAGAAGAAGATGAAGAATATTTTCATAAGACATTTAGCAGCCATAACAAAAATGTTGTAATGTTACATTATCATCTTTGAGTTGTTGTAATAAGAATAAACTGTGAATTATGCCTATCTACAGGTATTCAGTGCTTCACCGCACAAATATTACAACTAAGAATTATTATGCAGCTGACTTATAAAATGCGAATATCTCGAAAACGGATAAATTTTGACGTTATCAATAAGTATACCTTTTCCTTGTCAAAATAATGTATCTTTAATATTTTTTAACACAAATAGAGCTAACTTTAAGAGCAAAAAAGTTAAGCGCAAATCTATGCCACACATGTGGCATATGTGGCGCCCTCTATCAGTTACATTAAAGTTTGTATAAAATTATAATTTATCCTGCTTTAAAGCATCCAATTACAAATTTTTGTCGAAAAATATTTACAAACGTAAAAGTTATAGCGAAAAATAGAATTTTAAATTTCCACTTTAACACCCTGTATCTTTCTTAATATCAACATTTTATTAAAGCAAGTTGGCTTAAATCGTAATATATTAAAGTGTTAGAAGTGTTAGAATTTATGGTTTTCGTTTGTACAATTACTTAAGGACCACCGTGTATATATATATATATATATATATATATATATATATATATATATATATATATATATATATATATATATATATATATATATATATATATATGTGCATTTGTATCCCTTTTGCCTCCGTATATACAACAGGCGTCCCTCACTCCACCAAAACTAGATGTAGTGTGTGCACATATAATGCATCATTAACCTTATTTTGATGTATATTATAAAGGCAAAGAAAGAGGGGTAATTATTTATTAACCTAATTTTATACAATTATTTTATTTGTGTAGTTCTTGTTTGCCTCCATACAGTGAACGTACTCTATGGACTCATTTGCATATTTTATATGATGTTGCAAGTGCGGGTCCACCTCCGTAGATGTTGCCAAATTGATCGTGTTATTATAGTGATCGCGAAATATGATTCATACTTCTTATACTTAACTCTTTCTTATTTCTAGATTGAAATTTATTTGCCCTTTTTCATTTAGTCTTTTTATTATGTACTGTACAGTTATTAGGTTTCTGTTCTGTTTTTGTTGTATTTTACCTTCTCTGATATTTTTTAATAGTATTGGTATTGATAAAGATTATTAATGCGTAATCGCTTTCCTCCGGTGGTTTCCAGAGTTCTATGACTTTTTTTCGGCGATTAACAAGCTGGTCGAACTCTGTCTCATTTCTCAGTATAGTACGATTATACACATTATACAGTTTACCTATTTTAGAAATTCGTTTTGCTTTGTGTATAAATACATGTGGTTGTGGTATACATGATCTATTCTGACTTTTATAAATATGTCAGAACTGCCAGGATTAAAAAGGTAAGTTTAAAAATAATTAATTTTAATTTAGACTATAATTTCAATTATTATTACATTATTGTCTTCAGTAAATCAAACAATCAAATGGCCAAGGTACCTCGAACAAGAGGGAGGATTTTATTGGAACTTGCTAACGAGTTACAGGAAAATAAAGAAGGTGAGTTATTTTTTTCCAAAAAATTAATAAACGCGGCCAACGATCCCAATCATTTTAACATTAACAGTGTAAACATTTTTCCAAAAATATAATTAGTTTTCTACTTCTTTTATGTTTAGTTAATTAGTATGCCTTTGTAGTACAATCGTATTTTAATCAACGGTACAATTTATACAGTGGCTCACAGTAAATATGATCATTCGTTTAAAATATGTTTATTGCGAAAAATATCTACATTTAAAATTAATAAATTCAATGTTGCAACACAACTTTTAACATAAATAATATGAAAATAAATTAAACAAAAGTCTTCCAACTAAAGAAATTTTAAAAAATTAGTGTGGGTATTTGTTAATACTAATGCTCACAATAAAAATCGCCAGTCTCCACTTCATTACCATAATTTAACAGTAGGTAAAATTTTTATAAACGTCTTGTTAGTACTTTGGAGATAATACCTCCTTTGAGCTCGGTTGGAATTGATTTCACTAATTTTTTACAATAATTAGGACTAATTTTACTCCATTTTTCTAGAAGAGAAGTTTTAAGATCTTCTTTATTGTGAATATCATGTTTACGGATCTGAACTCAATAAGGAAAACTAAATTACAGAAACAAATTACTAATTGCATTTAAGTCAGCTGATTATTTCGGTGTTTGAATTACCTTCCGTCAATTACATAATAGCCATTATTTAACAATTTGTGCGGAAGCTTTGAATCGTTATCATTGTAGAAGACAAAAGTATCTACAATACCTAACTTCTCAACGCTTTTATTTAAATTTGTTTTCAATCTAGTATGATACAATTTGCTTTCGTCAAGAAAGAGCACATGTTTGAAGAAGGAAAATCTTTTGCAAGATGGTTCTTGGTAAATTCTGTTAATTTTTGCGTTATTTTGACTGTCGTAAGATTAGGTACTTACTAGCTATTCTATTATGAAAGTTATTCTTTCGTAATATCCGTTGTATGTTTTATCTTGTTACAGCACTTTTGTACTTCAATAGTACGCAGTTCTTGAACCATTTTTTATTTTTATAAAAATACATCGTTCTTTTCTTATACTTAACGTTTTCGTATTTCTAGCTTAAAATTTATTTGCGACGCTGGTGAATTCCCCGATATTCGGATTATGACGATGTTTGTTAGTATGTATTAGAATTAACAAATATTTTATTTTTTAAATTTAGTGTAGTCGAGATGACTTTTTGTTCCTTTTCATATTATTTACGTTAAAAGCTGTGTTCCAACATCGAGTTTATTAATTTTTTAATGTTCTTATTGTACGTACTATATTTTTTACAATAAATATATAATGAACGAATGACGACATTTATTTATCTTAACGATATCTATATTATTGACGAAGTTACCCTCGCAAACACAATAATAATTATTAGTTTTGAATATTTCAAGACTGTAGTAAATGACTGAGTTAAAATACGTTAATATTTTTGGATGTAGATACGAATACCATTATTATAAGTCAACATCAAGAGCCCGAGCCGGAATATTCTGCTGATAGAAAAAATAATGTGCTGGTAAGATTGTTAAAATTCCTTATTTTGCAATAATGTTATACAGTATTGTACAAATATAAGGAATAAATTCGTTATTTCTTAAGCCGGCGAATTATGATAGTAGGAGTCGTATAATAGCTCATTTGCAAGGTAATTAAGTTCTCTATTCTGTGATATAAACATCAACATAATGATTTATACAGGATGTCCAATTTTTTTTTAATTAAATTAATTTGGACACCCTGTACAAATAATTATGATAATGTTTATACTACTCGATAAACAATTGACTAACCATTGCAACTGAGTTAGCACATGACCCCTATTTTCATTTAAAAAATCATCGATTACGTCATCACGCTCAGGTGGGTGACGTCATTAGTATGGTATGTATATGTCAAAAAATCATAATTTAAAAAAAAACATCGACCTGTTTCAGGATTTTTCGTTACAGTCGCCGGCTTACGAAATAACGAATTTATTCCTTTCATTTGCACCATACTGTATAATCAAAAACAGTCTTGTTACACTTATTGTTGACGAGATAATTACGCTTAATTTGTAGGAGTGGGTGAAGTCAAATAAATTTAACGTCTACGAAAATGATGATCCCCAAAACAGTCATTCTGTTTTCAAAATTTAGAAATCACGTTGTAAACTGCGCAGAAACTAATTTTGAACTCTTACAGCAAGATTGGACAAATCAACAAGCTTTTAAGAAAGTAGTTGATTCTGCATTATCACTAACTATTCTGTTTAATAGAAGGAGGATAGGAGATGTTCAGTATGTAACTATAGATTCATATTTAAAAAATTTCGCATGTGTTGACCAAACAGAGTACTTAGAGCAACTAACTGAATCTGAGAAGCTTTTATCAAATACATACAAGAGAGTTGTAGCTGGCGGAAAAGGTAGTAGACCCATTATTATACTCTTTCCAAAAAATGTACAAGCATATATCGACTTAACACTGCAAATTAGAAATGAAACCAACATGCTATCTAAGGAAAATCAGTATCTGTTTTCTTATCCTAGCTCTAAATCTCAGTGGGTTAGAGCAGATGTCGTCATAAAAAAATTTGCGAATGCAAGTGGCGCAGAAAATCCTGTAGCACTGACGTCTAATCGCTTACGTAAACAAATAGCAACAGTAATGCAACTAATTAATTTATCGAAAGAAGAATACGCTCATTTTGCACAATTTATGGGACACACCGAAAAGACGCACAGGGAATATTACGAGTAAGTTATCTTATTGATATATATCATTGAAAATGCTCAACAACTAATTAAAAAAAAATTAATTTGTTAAATTTTTTGCTACTACTAATTAATACTTAAAATTTTTTTTATTTAAATAAATCATTCGTAAATAATAGCGGATTTTCATTAGAATTTTCATTCAAAGTAAGACATGAAGCAAAATACCGAGGTGCAAAAAAGTTAACAGCAGAATTTTACAATAATGACAACGACAATAATTTGAGTGACAGTTCGTGTCGTATGTGTTTTGTCAGATAACATAGAAATAGCAGTAATAAAAGTAGTTTTAGACTACGTAGTACTCTGAATAGAAATTCTAACATCCGATATAAGGTAAACATTATTTTTAATAATTTTTTCCTCTAGTCTAAATTACGCCATTGAAAAATTTGTAATGATTTTTTTTCTTGTTACTTGCTTGCAGAATAACGCAGGACGCTTACCAAATGGCAAAGATGTCAAAAATACTTGTGTTATTTGATAAGGGTCAGGGCCTTTAATATAAGGGAAAGTCTTTAGAAGATATTGATATTAATCCTACCAAGGATTTGGTCGAACCATGTGATAATTTCGATGATGACAGTCTATCTGAGCCACCAAACGATCGACCAGATAATTATGTTTGTGAAGACAGTGAAGTATTGGACAGGGACAATAGCGATAACGAGACAACAACTAAGCAGAAAAAGCATAAGAAGAAAGATTGCAGTACTTCAGGTATGATTAAAAAGAAGGCGAAGAATAACAAAATACGTTGGACAGAAGAACAGAAAAAATGTGTTAAGTCATATTTTAAAGGTCATATTCAAAATAAAATTGCACCAAAAAAAGAGGAATGTCAAACATTAATTGATGAACAACCCATCCTATTAAAAAATTTAGATTGGGTTAAAGTAAAAACTTTTGTTTATAATAGCTATAGAAATACAGTGTTTTAGGCGTTTGCGGTAGCTTAGGTACTTATTCTACATTACTAAATGTTCTATTTTTTTACTTCTATAGTAGTTTTTATATTAGGCACTAGATTACTTTTTATATGTTATAGTTTTATATTTTGTAAGCTCTATTACAATTAATTTCATTAATGTTTAAATAAAGTTGTTAAATTTACATTATGGTTTTTAATCTTAGCACCGATAGAAAATAGACCATATATGTCAACCTAGCAAGGAATCTTCGAAGTAGTAAATAGTTTCATATGCCTGGGGTCTCTAATAACAAACGATAAGGATGTAACAAAGAGATACGTAGAAGGTTGACTATTGCAAGAACAGCTATGATGAAACTGGTAACAATTTGGAAAAATTCAACCATAAAAATACACAAAAAACTACGGCTGATAAGGGCACTCATTTTTCACATAGCTACATATACATCCGAAACGTGGACCTTGAACTAAGCGGATAAAAAAAAATAGATGCTTATGAAATGTGGGATACCGCGGTATGTTAAGAATATCTTGGGATGATCATCGAACTAATCTATCGATGCTAAAATAACTCAAACAGTAAGAGATATATTGCTTAAACAAATACAACAGAGATATTTGCAGTATTTTGGACAATTTGCTAGAAGAACAGGCACGATGGAAAAACTTATAATCGGGGGCAGAGTTAAAGGGAAAAAATCTGGGAGATCTCCAAACCGTTGGGTGAATCAAACAGAAACACTGATTAACCAAGGGTTACATGACGCCGAAGAACTAGCCCAGGACCGGAAAGGATGGAAAGAAATCGTAAAAAAAACTATAAAATCCTGATGATGTCACCAAATCCCAAAAGGGATTGGGAAGGATGAGCAAGGGAGCTCGCATATTTATTCACAACGTAAAATTTTGTCAGGTCAGAGAGGTACATGTAGCAAACACTTTTGCCACAAGTTGTGCGTGCCGATGCTTTTAGATAAACCCAAAAACGTACCGAAGTTTAAAAAAACTGTACGCATAATATGAGCAACATTAACATCAAAATAAAGAAATAAGAATAAGAACAATGTTAATAAAACATAAAATTGTAAGGTACGTTTATTACAATAAAAGTATGCTTCAAAATAATGTAGGTGCTATTACTATTGAAAGCAATGTACGCGGAAAAAAAGTTAAATCTTGTCCTTTTAGACTTTCTAATTTAAATCACGGGCATGAAAACTTACACGATTTTATAAATAGATAAAATAGATACCTACTTAGGATCTGATAAATTTAAGATTACCCCGTAACAATACCTATTTAGTCAAATGCATACTTGCATGACATTTTCTATCGCGGTTCTCAAAAGTGAAACAATAAATATTAGCGTTTCAGTTTCTTATGACTATTCATAATAATTATTGTATATCAGGTCCCGACTACATTATGCGATTAAATTATTGCGATGTTGCCACCGCTAAGAGGCGAAGTGAACCGCTGAACATAGCGTGTATATCGGAGGCGCCGTCTACCTTTGGCTAACGACAGAGTATACACGTGTAACAAGCTGCGCCTCTGACGCCAGATACGGTGAACTAAAATGTATATCGAGAGATGATTTTGACTCGATTTTGCCTCTAGTTAAAAAATTGTCAAACGCCTTATACAGACGAGTTAGCAACTAAATGCACAAGAAACATGACTGTACGTGTTCGCCTCCGATTTCGGAGGCGAACCCGTAAAATCGGAGGCAAACTCGAACTAAGGATGTAGCAATCGGAGGTGTATGGGTAGCAAATGCATATATATATATATATATATATATATATATATATATATATATATATATATATATATTTATATATATAAACTAAAGGGAACAAGATCAAAATATAATATATTTTGACATGTTCAGAAACAGGGCCTTACATAAGTAAACAAAACGAATAATGAAAACAACAAATATAAAAATACTAAGGAAAATAACCGACAAAAACAATATAACGAAGAAGTAAATATAAAGTGCTTTAAAAACTTTGCTTTTTAAGAAAAATAAGGTAGAAGTAATAACTGAGGTGCAGAATGACATCTACATATTACCGAAAATCGTACAAAAATTATAGGTATGTATCTATTATATTAAAAAAGCATGACAATAAGGCATTAGATAGTAAACAAAGTGTTTAATTTTGTGCCTGCATTTTACTCGATTATTGTGCAGTTTAGCGAAAACTAAATACAGAATAGGAGAATAAGATAAGATTAAAATCGTGTAGTAAAAATATGAAGTTAATTCAAACATAAACAGTAGGTAGGTAGTTCTTTTTCTTCCTGGTCCCCTCTTTCCGTAGACCTTTACCTGTAATATAAGTTGCAGTAGGTTATATCTATGATCGTTTCGCATTATATGTCCAAGATATTCTAGCTTGCGCTGTTTCACTGTGGATATTATTTCACATGTTTATTTATTTAAATGACGGGGTAAGAATATGAAATAAAGATTAGGAACAATTTGAAAAAATAGAAAACCAGAGCAGAAATTCCATTTCTGTTCGCAATTCCGATTCAATTTCAGCTCTCGGTCAACACCATCTTCATACAGGTCACAAAATTGATTTCGAAAACTCCAGAATTATAGCCCCCATCCGCTTTTATAAACCAAGAATTATCCGAGAAGCCAGAAAAAAGACCAAATTGCCTCAATAAAAGAGATGACGCCATCCGGTTACCTTCTACATGGAGACCTCTCATAAACAAAATATCGCCCCCTCCATCCTCGAATCAAAATCCCACTGTCGGAAATGTTCGCGCCAACTCTCGCGCCAATCCCCACCCTAACCCCCACCTAGGCCACGTCACCATCGACGGTATAAATGAACCGTCCCCTGGTCCCAGTCGTAGTAGTGAACTAGTGAGTGAACTAGAAGTGACTAGTGAGTGTAGTAGTGTCACTACACTCATTAATTTTCATTAATTTTGATAATAGTATTAATCTTAGCTCTAAGTTTAATATATATATATATATATATATATATATATATATATATATATATATATATGTTCCGAAAGGTTTCCACAGTAAGTACAATTAAACCTAGAGCTAAGATTAATACTATTAAGAATTAACCTCATCAGTCCTCCGCGTTGAACCGCATTGATTATTATAGCGCCGAACTTTGTCTTCTTCAGGACTTCCGAGGTCTCAGACGTTAATACACTGATCACTTATCAAAGAATTACTGGTGCTGGGAATAGAGGACGGATCATTTATACCGTCGATGGTGACGTGGCTTGGGTGGAGGTTGGTGTGTGGGCCAGCGTGGGGATTGGTACGGGAGTTGGCGCGAACATTTCTGACAGTCTGATTTTGGTTGACGGGTGGAGCGGATGGTATATTCTCTATGAGAGGTCTCCAAGTCTAACGTTACCGTATGCTGTCATCTCTTTTATTGAAACATTTTTCAATTTCTATGGCTTCTCGGATAATTCTTGGTTTATAGAAGTGGATGGGGGTTATGGTTCTGGGGTTTTTAAAATCAGTTTTGTGATCTGTATGAAGATAGTGTCGATCTAGATTGAGTCGATATTGGGAACACAAATGGAATGTTCATAAATCCTATTTTGGATTCTACGATTTGTTTAGCCTATATAGGATCGAGGGCAGTCTGCACAAGGAATTTCATAAACTCTGTGTTATTTATTTGGAATGTTGTTTTTGATTGATCGGATAAGAGATGACGGTTTTTGTTGAAGTTTAATATTGTCTTTATTCCTCTTGATCTTATAATTTTGTTGATTTTGTCAGCGACACCTGATGTAAGGAAGAAAAGCT
This sequence comes from Diabrotica undecimpunctata, assembly GCF_040954645.1. Lineage (NCBI taxonomy): Eukaryota > Metazoa > Arthropoda > Insecta > Coleoptera > Chrysomelidae > Diabrotica > Diabrotica undecimpunctata. The sequence goes on along the minus strand of NW_027311919.1, from coordinate 49,178 downwards.
TTCGTATGATGATCGTCTGAGTCTTTTTGTTCAGATTGAGTGGGAGATTGATGTCTGCGGATGCTAATATTGATGTGATTTTCGCGGTAACCGTTTTGGTTGAGGGCTTGTTTTAAACTAGAGAGTTCAGCGGGTCTACTTGCATCATTGCAAAGGTGTATTGATCTGGAGACAAGCGTATTAATACCTGAATTAATTTGTGAATGGGGTGATGACAGTTAGCATGCAAGTAACGATTGGTATGGGTTGGTTTTTGATAAAGTATTAATATTTATCGCTGCGGGGCACTTTTGAAGAACCTGGCTCAAATTCTTGTTACGTTCTTATACCTCTCGACACCCTCGTCGATGTGGTGGATTTAAAGGGATACCTCTAGTTTTCCCTGACCAGTAGGGCGGTGGATTGCTTGTCCAGGCAGAGTTATCGGAGACTGAAGAACCCTGACGAAGTTCGTTACCACTATAGCCGTCCTCAAGTTTCTGGCTCAACTAACGTGCGATCGATGGTGAACTGCCTGAAGTAGAATGGGTTCATTTTAGGATTTTCTGCCAAAGACGTGACATATATGGTAATAAGAGGATAAGTGCTGTAGCTTCATTTTCTAAGCTAATCAAATTTGTCAGTATTCGTCTCATAATATCCGGGACGCTCTGACCACCCTTCTTAGTATAAGCATGTATATAAGCATCGGCACACGTTCAGTTGAGGAACAGACTCTTCCAATCCGCTATTCGCATGGACCTGTGAACGCCCTTCAGCGTTTTCATAGTAACGGTAGGGCTCTGAAGCTTGTCATAATATCTCAGAGTAAGTAAGTCTTCAGTACAAGCAGTTTTTGCGCTGGTTTCAACTCCGCTCGATGAATTCGATCAAGCTGGGTTTATCCGAGTGCATTAAACCTTCGACCTAGGTATTCAACCAGCTCACTCAGTTGCCACTGCCAAATACTGTCGTTGTTACTTACATAAAGAACACAAACAGGGGTTAGGAGACTTTTCTAAAATAAACAAAATGGTTCGGAGAGATAAATTAAACATTTATTGTTGTGTCACCACAAACAGTTACAAAAATACAGATGGCACAAAAATTACTATATTAGTAGCTACAGAGATTTATACCAAAAATAACAAAGAAAACTTACATGTGTTCTAGTCATTTACAAACTAGTGAGATGCTACAAAAACTTACAAATGTTACTGAGCTATAAACTGTGGCAAATAAAAAAATTATTGCAAAAATTAAAGAAGAAAAAGAAAAGTGGATAAATGAAATCTGTGACGAAAGAGAAAACCTAGATAACAAACATGATACATTCAATCTTTACAAAAAAAAATTAAAGAAACGTGCAATAACAACAAAAAACATAATATTCCCACCCTGGCTGACAATAAATAAAAAACAATTATAGTGTGGAAAGAATTTATCGAAAAATCCTTTGCGAATATCAGACCTGAATTGCAACAGACGTCGATGTCGGAAATGAAAGGACTCCCAATCCTAGACATAGAGGTAAAACATGCGATACAATGTGCAAAAAATTGAAAAGTATATGGACTAGACGAAATAGAAATATATGTGAATATATAACTAACATATATGAAAGTAGCGTTATACCAAAGGAATGGCTTAACGTAGGATCCATAGCCATACCAAAGAGATCTGGTTCCCGCAAATGCGACTAATTTAGGCCCATTAGCTTAATGAGTCACTTACTAAAAATATTCTTAAAGTGCATAAATATTAAATCGAATTTATAAAAAATTTGAAATAGGCAAAGTAGCTCTAAGTTCGGATTTAGAAAAGTCTTGAGAACAAGAGAGGCGCCGTTTGCGACTCATACATCATTTAAAATGTCTTGATTACCATAATCCAGCATAAAAATTTTTTGTGTAGACTACAGAAAATAAAGTTAGACGAAATGGATCTTCGCATAATTAAAAACCTTTATTGAAACCAAGAAGCAACCTTAAAATATTCTAACCACAGTAGTAAAAGCTTCGGAACTTTTTTATCTGTATTTTTCTTAAAACATAATGTGTTCATGTACATTAACTCCTTGGCTCCTTTGAATAGACAGTAATTCGACAAGTATTTTTATATGGTAAGCGATACCCATATTATTGTAGGCGATAATTATTAGTGTATTTATAATTATTAATGTGATATTTGTTATTTAATGAGTTAAGTAGAGTTAAGTGAGTTATATAAAATCAGTTGAACTGCGTTTTTTTGAATCAATAGAAAAACGTAACAGTACACAACATAGATCCTGATCCTCAAAAAATGGCATTAAAGTTTACACCTTGAAATTAGAAATATTAAAATTTAGCAGGAATTACTTAAGTTGTTTAACACCCTGAAATATAATTATACTGTCCACTTTTGACTTTAATAAAACATAAAAAATCATAGAACTACTATTTGATCAGAAATTAAGCTGGCGGTTGCTACATTATCAGTGGCAAGCTAAAGAAAAAATATTGATAAAAATATACAGGTATTTATTTCGATTATTTTCTTTACATGGTAACCTCACTATGCACAGCCTGGTTTCAAGTGTATGCTTCGAAATGTTCAAATCCAGTCCAAAAAATGGTTTGTATGTTAAAATCAACGAACATCTAATTTTAAGTAAATGTCAGTAACTACTTTTGAACTATATTGCTAGCCTGCCAACAACTCCTAATAACTTAATACTCTTCAATACTTTTCAATAATCCCCATTTTCCCACTTCCTCTAATAAGCTACCCACCTTTCGACGACTTATCTCATATCAGCTATTAAAGACTTGTACAAAACAGCCTATAACAAAATTTTCTCCCTTTCACCATTAAGTATTGAGTAAATATCTAAAACACGATACACATTATTTATCTCTGCAAAAATCTTTTCATAATATTTTTAATGAATCTTGCTTTCCTGGGATAATAATACACTAAAGATTCTAAAAACAATTACAAAGTTAGTTGTGCCATTCGTTCTTTTGCAGCATTTACACAGCCAAGCAACTGAGAATACATACAACATGTTTCTCCAGCTACTCTCCCGCACTGAGTTTCTAAAATCTGTCAACTTTAGTCAGTTCCTCGCCTCCTAACAGGTCTTCTGGCCATTGTCTGGGTAGTCTCCCATATCGGAATTCTCGAACAAGGCCGCCAATTGTGCAGCAACATGCAGAAGAGTGACAAAAAGAAAATTAAATGTAGTGCCGAGAAGCCTAAGAATTCGACATAAAGGGTTAATATATGGATATATGATGATGATTGTGTGGGACCCATCTTTGTGGAGTTTTATAGTCTTGTAAACTTTTCAATACTTATAGTAAAACCTATGTGGATTAAAGTGTGACCTTAATTAAAGTCTAGTCTCAGCTTTCTCCAGGCTATAAATACATTGTATTTTTAATAATTTACTGTTATGTTAAAATTATTATGTAATCTTCTGCATAATACGTATTATACCTATGTCTATGATTTATGTGATCTAAACACACCCATTCAATTAAAAAATGTTTAAAATATAAATATATTTCTAGCTGAGTAATTACTACTTACTCCATTTTAGATAGGACTTGGATTAAATATGTATTACAGATGAAAAGACAAAAATTAATAAGTTCCTATTTAAAAGTTATTATTACAATGTAGGTAATAAATATTTTCTAACGATTTTCTTCTCAAATAATAATGCACAGAACATTCCTTATAATAATATATTAATAATAATATTTCCCACATTTATGCTCTTGTTTTAATTACCTGAATTTCTGCTGACAATCTGACCTATTATGAAAATCAATTATTTATCAAAATAAGCATGAAACTTCACAATAGACTATAGTCTGTTGTTCTGAATAATTATGCAAATTGTGTTATCATATAATTGCTTACAGTTCAGTGTTTTTAATTATTAATATAGCTCTAGGAAATAATATGTAGTTCCAGCTACAATAACTATAAATGATACTGTTGAAAATTTTTATATTAACTTCCAATACTAAATATATTTTTGGTTTGTTGCAGTTGCAGTTGCAGTTGTAGTTGCTTTGCAAAATTATTATATTATGTTACTGATTTCACATATTATCCATTTTGTACGCAACAATAATGTAGTTTGGAATATACTGCAAATAAAACTATAGGGTTTACCTAAACTATTGAGAAGAGAGAATATGGATTAGTAAGATTTCTTAATAAAAAATAATAAATTCTTAATATATCTAATTGAAGTTTCTGACTAATAACACGAATTATACAACTACTTATACGAATAAAGCTACTTCTAACGTGGAGAGATCTTAATTTTGAAATCAGACTATCAGACTGAAATCGATGTTATTCAATGTGTATATGGAGCTGAGATATGGACATTCAAAAATTACAATTTAAAAAGAATTAGGACTTTCCAACTTCGCAGAGTATTCAAAGTATTATGGACTGATAGAATTTTAAATAATAAGTATTGAAGAGGGTTAGTAAAGAAAAAAACTAATCACCACTAAACAAACAAGAAAACTGGATTACCCAGGCCACGCGATGAGAGGATCAAAATATGAAATTTTGAAACTAACAATACTGGAAAAGATTCAAGGAAGAAAATCGGTTGACCGAAGGCAAAGCATTGATATCAATGCAGATCGATTAATTTGTTTAGAGCAGTAAGTTTAAAAATAAAAATAGCCATTACTATTTTCTAACCTTCGTAGGGAGGCGGCACAGGGAGACTTATAACTAGACTTCGGCAAATATGCAAATAAAAATGTAGAAAATATGCGCATAAAAAATATGCACGGGTTTACCCGAAAATATGCAAATATTTTACAAAATATGCATACAAATAAATAAAAAAATCGTAAAATAGTAACAATTTTATTTAAAAAAAAAGTGTACATAACTAAATATTTCCTACTATTCATTAAGATTTACATTTATTTTAAGTAACTACATCATTTTTAAGTATGAATAAACTTATTTAGAATTATGGTAACAATAAATGACCAAGTGGTGTTCAAAATTTTCTAACAAAAACTTGTGGCTTCTGTCTGAGTACATATATTTATATATGGAAAAACTTCGTTCAACATCAACTGATGTAACGGGAGCATTTTTCAAACTAACCAAAACATTTGGTTCTAAATTAATTGTTTCCGAAATATTTCCAGCTAGAACACTGACTATTTCAGAAAGAATATGGTAACCTTTATTTTTTTCCATAGTAGCTTCAAATTTTTTTAAAATATCTTTTCCAATATTACCTCTAACGTTCCGACAACATGACGCAAATTCTTTTATTAATGCTGTACTTTCGAACAATGACAGTTTTGGTGATTCTAACTGAGTAATTGTTTTTTGAACAAAACTAAAATTTGATTTTATAAATGAAAGTTCTTGTTGAAGCAAGTTACTCTGAAAAGTTTGTTTAGAATCCAAAAGAGATTGGGAACTTTCATCTGTTAACGTATCAATTATGTTCTTTATTTTAACAAAATGATCTGCATAAAAATTAGCTGCTTCTAACCATGTTCCCCATCGCGTTAAAATAGGTTGTGGTGGAAGAGGAATGTTAGGTAGCATTTCTTTATAAAGTTGAATTCTTATAGGAGATTTAAGAAATACTTTTTTGACACTGGATATCATGGTATTTACAAGAGGAAACTTTTTTCGTATTTCCTCTGCAACTCTGTTTAATCCATGCGCTACACAAGTAACATGTATTAAATCTGGGAAAAATATTTTTAAATTTTGTCCTGCTTTCACCATATAAGGAGCAGCATCCGATAAAATAAGCAGCAATTTATTAGAAGGAATAGTTGTCGGAAGAAAAAAAGTTGCTAATGTTTCTTGTATAAAACGCGAAATTGTTAAAGCATTTGTTTTCTCAAGTTGCTGGCATGAAATAAGATGAGATTTTGGTAAGGTATCTTCTTTAAGAACACCAATCAATAAATGAGCAATATACTTTCCTGAGGAATCAGTGATTTCGTCTACAGATATGTAAAAATAATTATCTGCAATTTCTTCCTTAATATTAATTAACACCGACGAGTATAGCCCGTTCACATTATTTCTTCTTAGAGACCGATCACTTGGAACATTAAGTTTGCAATATTTTTTTAGAAACGAACTAAAATTTACATTTGCTAATTTTGAAAGCGGTATGTTTGCAGACACTAATGCGCGACACAAGTATTCATTAAAAGTTTCTTGCTCATCTAATTTTTTTGAAGTAGATTGGAAACATTTAGCCATTGAAGTTTGATGTTTTCCTCCTATTTTTCCTTTTTTTGCAATGTGTGAAGCAGTTCTCACATGTTGGTCTATCTGAAATTTCTTCTCACATGCTATCTATAAATAAAAACAAAAACCTTTATTTTAACCCAACCTTTAAAATATAAAAATATACAAGGTGTTTTTGTTTAATCAAATAACTGGTTTGGAAAAAAAAAACACTCGCTAAGTGTTTTAAATGCAGTATTAATCCACAAATTAGTTTTTGTTACTAACCATTAGTACATCATATAACTTATTTTAAAATTCAACAAAAGTTTTTTTTTTGTTAATTCAATTAGAATAAAAATAATTGTGTTTTAGAATAGCTGACTTCATAAAAAAAAGTAAAGGTGAAAAATTTTTCTAAATACACACCATTGTATTGTACCATGGACAATTTTTTCTCACTAAAGGAACTATTTTTCATTTAAAAACAACCTACGAGTACTAAATTTCAAGTAAATACGTTTATTGGTTTTAAAGTTATTGTTGTTATTAACTAAAAGAATTTAAGTAAGTATCTACAGTCAAACGTTGTAAGTGTCATTTGAAAACACCCTGTATGTATGAAATATTAGATATTTAATAGAAAATATTAGATACTTACAATTTTGCCACAGACTGAACAGTAGATTTTTCCCATATCCATAGACAGCTCTTTATAAGGTTTAATCCAAGTTGAAGCACTGGTTGTTTTAGGCATTATAAAATCACAATCTTCCTTTTTGTTACGCACAACGAGTGTTTACGCTTTGAATATCAAAACAAAAATGATTTACAAATCTGAGCATCAAATTAGAAATGTTTAGGTACCTAATTCAATAAACTGGGAGATTTTGGAAAATCCCTAAATTAGGAACAAAACTATTAGCCGTTTACCTGCTGTTAAGATACAATAAATTGTAGATAGATTTGGGGATTAGATCATAAAATGCAAATGAGCGAACCCTTAGCGATTATCCAATAACTGAATGCCTCAGTGACCGAGACTTTCTAAGAATGTTGAGGGCTACTTAAATTGATCTTCTTTGAAATTGTAAATGTTTTGTACCTGTAGAGATTACGTACTTAGATCATTTCTTGATTAAAATGACTACAAAATTTTATACAAGAATTGAAATAAATTGGTATGTTTAAAAATTTTCAAATACAGTATAAAAATCTGAACTTTTATGCACTTTATGCAAACTTTTATACAAATATGCCAAAATATGAAATATTTGCATAAAATATGCACAATATGCAAAATATGCAATATGCATATTTGCCGAAGTCTACTTATAACACACCAAATATGGTAAGTAAAGTTTACTTTAAGATATATACCCTTTTTCTTCTTCTTCAGTTGTGGTATAAAAGTGCATTTTTCAGCAGATTTGGGTTATTGGAAGTATTGCAACTGTATCACTTCAATTATGTCCTTGAAGTTCTATAACAATCTCTTCTGTTACTCTTTATTTAATCGTTTGATTGTTATTTTATTACAGATTGTCCAAGTTATTATCGCAGTATCACATTCTGAATGTATGTTGGTGAGGATATTACCACTATCGATATGACATTAAATAATAAAACGATCATTCTAATTATCATTCTCTTTGCCTTTATAACTATACGGAACTGGGGTCCCAATTAAATTTTATCTTGACTCATATCAATATCAATCCACTTTACCGACATCTCCTGACTGAGCGTCTCCCCCCAGGTCTTTTTTGTCTTTCCCTCCTGCCACTGTCAGGAACTTGCAGATCAGCACTTCTTTGTATTGGGTAATTTACATTAAGTAAGTAATAGACATATTATATAAAATGTATACCTATGATGTTTATGCCACACTTCGAGAAAAAATATATTTGTTAGTTGGCAACTCTATTGTGTCATGTCAGTTTTAGTTCGTTGCAGAAATAGGCAAAATGTGTTTGTAATATGTATCATCTACTATTTAAGAAAATGTTTTAGCTAATACATTTATTTATATCGTCAAAACTTCTCGAGATATGTTAATATTACTTTATATTCAATATTTAACCAATATCCATTGACTTTTACAATAGTTTTTTATATTTGTCCTATAGTTATTTTTTTGTACACATCCTACATACCCTGTGTTTCTTCTTAATTTATAAATCGTTTGTATATGCTTGTTGGATCTTTATCTAAATCATTTTACATATTTATTTTAATAATACCTATATGCATTTAATTATTCTTGCCATCAGCTATGTTGTTTAAAAAAATTGTTTTGTTCTACGGCAAGGAAATTTTAAAGGAATGCAATCGCTAACACAAGGTTTCTCATTTTAGTTTATTGATCTTATTATTTTTTTTTGTCCAAGCTTTGGTGGGACATATCACAACCACAGGTGTGGAACTTCCTGAGCCTCGTGGTTCTTCAAGGACTTTCCAAAACACATGGTCGTTCATGGGATAACAACTGCAGCTGCTATTGATAAGAATCATTTCTAAATTTTTTTACGGCTCTAGGCAGGTTTTGTTTTAACATTTTATTTAATTTTTTTTGTACAATAAATAGGATTAGGTAATATTTTAATTTATTTGTCTCAGCCAAATTTATTTATCAGATTTGTATTTGAGGGACTGAGCTTGACGAAGTATTGATAATTGGAGAAAAAAATCGCCAAAGAAAATTATCAGTTTTATTATTACACATTCGCTACCAGCTTTCAGAGGGTAAATAAATTGTTACAAACGTTTACTTTTATCGTTAACTTTTAATGAGTATTATATCGTGAGTCATTCAAGCATCTCTCTGGGCTAATAAAAAAGACCCAGTTTCAATAATATCGAAAGTCTTGTCGATTAATGTCAATAAATGTCAAAAAATACGTAGGGAAACAATATATTATGTGCTTTTTTTAATCAGTGTTCTGATGTTTTGCAGTTGATCTGTACATAGTACAGATCACCTTTTTCTAAGTCCCGTTTGCTTTGATTTGTATAAGTCTGACAACAGGCTTATAGGTGTGTAGTTTTTAACCCTCCAGTACATATAAAGTTGCCTATCTCCTTATACCTTCAGGGCATAGTATAAGGAACTGTTTTGTATGCGACTGTCGCTTGACGTGTGTAGCTTGTAGGTGTTCTGTTTCTATAAAAATTATATTTTGTATTCGGCGGTTAAGTTTTCTGCGTGATAAAGAGTAACAAATGTTTTTTTTTATTTTTGTTTTAGTTATCAGCAATGTTCGGATCAAAAAAGTAAGATTTGGAGACTTTAATTTTAAAAAAATGCTGATGGAATGGAATAATAAAATAGGGAACGAAAAGAAGCAGAGTATAGATGGTAGTGACGACGACATGCTCAGATGAATATAATGTGTCTAAACATGTGTCATGTCTAAACAAGAATTGGAACAAGTCTGTAATGAAAAGGTTCAAGGAAAAGATGATGAAGAAAAAATAATTTCTAAATACTATTTTGGCAAAGACAAAAAATAAAATGGAGGTGTTCTGCGTCTACTTCAAGAACTCGTGCAACAAATATTATTTTGAAGTAACCAGGATCAATAAAAGAAGCTAGAAACGCAAAAAACACACTTTGAATGCTTAAAATGTATGCTAGATGGTAATATCGTCAAAGAAATTACGCGTTGTACCAGCGTCTATATTAAGAAGGTAAGAGTAAATTTCCAATGCTACAGAGATGCTAAAATGACGACGGCGAAGAGATTTGGGGACTTATGAAATACTTCTTTTAGCAGGTGTTCTAAAATCTGGAAGACTAAATGTTTTGCAAATGTGGGATAATAAGAAAGGTACTGATGTTGAAGCTATTTACTTGACAATGTCTTTAAATCGTTTCCGATTTCTACCGATATTTGAGGTTTGGTGACTTTAATTCTAGGCATCAAAGGAGACAGCTGGATAAACTAGCTCCTATACGAGACATTTTAGAACTTTCTATTGAAACTTTTTAAAAAAATTAGACACCTTCAGAATATTTAACAGTTGGCGAGCAATTACTTGCTTTTGGGGAAAAATGTCAATTCCGTCAATACATCCCCAGAAAACTATCCAAATATTTTATAAAAATGTTTGCGTTAGTAAATAGCAAATATGCATATACCTATAATATGGAGATTTACTATATGGAACACAAATAACTTGTCCTTTTGAAAGTGATTGGAGTAGCGCAGAGGTTGTTAAAAGAATGGTTAAACTCATAGAAGGAACGGGTGGAAATGTAATCATGGATAACTGGTTTACCAGTATACTTTTGGCCATGGACATGCTTTAAAATCGATAAACTATGGTTGGTGCAATTCGTAAAAATAAGAGGGAGCTACCACAAGAATTTATAAAGTCTAAAAACAGAGACATACATTCTTCACTATTCGGATTCCTCCGAATTTCGATGTTCTGATCGTTTAACAGTTCGAACCGTGGGAGTGACAATATTTGCGCATCCACTTCTACAACGGGACGGCGAAGTGGGATTCGGAACGGCTATTTAAGGCGTGTGAATAGCGGAATTAGACAGTCTTGTAGCTAGCGCTCTAGGCTCCCTGACCCGCCGGTGTAGTGAACCTGCGAGCCAACCCGGACAGAGAGATTTCCGTATTGAGGATCGTACTCTGTCCCTAACCAAGCGGAACCGATCGGTATTGTGTATTGAACATTACCGTGGATCTGCACAGATCCAACCGGGACAGAGAGATTTCCGTATTGAGAATCGTACTCTGTCCCTAACCAAGCGGAACCCATCGGTATTGTGTATTGAATATTGCCGTGGGTCTGCACAGCTAAATATTTTGTTTGCGAGTACCTTCGGGGTATAAATGCGAGTATAAATCTGCGCGCGATCGATTTCCCCCATTTCATTTCTTATTAGTACTAATTAATTTCTTTTCTTTTATAGACGTTCGCCGGGGACTTCATTCATCGCGTGATCCAGACGGGGACGTAGAATTCATTTTATTTTTATGTATTGTGTATATACTAAATTAATAGATTTATTTTTATTTCAAACCTGTGTTTTACTGAGTCTGTCGCCCCGAAAGAGCTACCCATCACAAAGTGTATCTTGATAATATACGTTCAAAAAAAAAAATAATGTCGTATAAGCTGTTTCAAACATACACCATGATGACAGTATTGATTCTGAAACAGAAAACAAGAACAAACCTGAAATAATAACGGATTATAACACAACAAAATTCGGTGTGGATTTGGTTGACCAGTTGTGAGCACAATATGATGTTTCCCGAAACTCTTGACGTTAGCCACTCACCGTGTTCTTTCATTTATTAAATATATCAGAAATTAATGTATTTTCCCTGTATAAGGCTAATAATATCAGTGCATCACTCCCAAGAAGCACTTTTCTTTAATACATTTCGTTTGGGTTAATAAAACCGCTGATGTTAAGGCGACTAGACAACACTCACACATCAACAGAAATAAAAGAAAAAATTAAATTTCTTTAAAAAATAAATAAGCAAACTCCAAAAGAAGTTCCGATTCGATCTTCGGTCCTTGTGCGTTGTCATATTTGTGGACCAGCAAGGAATACAAGAAACTAGTGCAGCAGCTGTGATCAGTGGCCTTGCCCGGACATTTAAAGTAAATATGTGTACATTGTGCTGAGACAAGTGCAAGAACATGAGTCTGAATCAAATTAAGATGTTATATTTAGGATATTATAGAACCTAGTTTGGTTTGTAACGTTTGGTTATGGGTAACAATGATTTAGAGTATTTATTTTTTAATTTTCATAGTTTTTGTAATTTTTTTTAATTTAATGTACATTTTACTTATAAAATAAAGCCAATTATAGATTGCAGTGGTATTATTAAAACCGCATTAAAACAGTAATACTATTTTCAAATAATATTGCTTTTCTAGAGCCCCATTGTATGGATTACTAATGTAATCCACGCGTGTAGTCACATAAGAAAATAGAGCGCGTGTACTGGAGGGTTAATATTAGCAGTTTTATTTAGTAAGATTTTAACCACATATACAGCTATGTTTAACAATTACATTTTACATTTTACGATAATCGCAAGTAGTTTTTTTTTTGTTTTTCATTTGTTGTTAGGGATGTCTGATTTTCTAAGATGATATTTCTGGTATAAAGAATGTATGAATACACTAGTTTAGTCAATTATAACAAATTGATAAATATTCAAAACTACCTTCGTAAAAGACGTAAAGAAATATGACATACCTAAATCCGAACGCTAAAAGCTGTAAATTCAAAAAATTATGTATTATTCTTAGCATCCATGTTTCTCGTAAAGGTTCAATTCTTTTCAGCGAGTGGTATAATGGAGAGCGCAATATCTTTTTTTCTGTTCTGAATTTATAGTCGGATGCTGAATATTTCATGACGTTACATGCGGAAACGGCAGTTTTGAAAGTTACGATTTGGATGACATGATAAATTGAAAAGTGATGTTTGTTTTTTAAAGAGTTTCGGCTGTATCAGAAGTTTCTACTACTTTTTATAACTCATGTTTAGAACTATGCGAGTCGGAACTTCCGCATCATTAAATGCAGATGAAACAGTCGCAGGAATAATTTATGGAAGTCGACATTTACCTGATGAAAAGCAATTTTTTAAATAGAATACTGCAAATACAATTTCTTTAAAATCTTTTTCTGAACAGCGTGAAGGTGGTGTTAAATAATTATTATAAAACAAAACACATAGGTATACGCTATTGGTTGAAATTATTTTTTTTTATTTAGAATTAACATGCTCAGCCACTTATGGTCAGTTATAAAAGCAGTGTAACAATATTTCATACAGTAAAATATGTACTATATAATTTATTAGTGATTATATTTTTGAAGCGAAGCTTCTATACTACTAACGTTGTAGTCCTTTTTTTTTTCTATAGTGAAATGCTGAGGCGATTATCCCGCAACTAGCGCCACCAGAAGGCTTCACGGGTTCTTTTCTGGTAAAATCGTCCTTGATAAAGTTTTTCCAGAAAATAATATGCTTTTTATATCATATTTACCAAAGGCTGCACCTACAATTCATTTTCTCTTGGGTAAAATATTATAAAACAAGGAAAAGACAGTTAAGATTTATAAAACACTTACCTAAAAAGTTAACTTGAAAATAGGTTATAAAAAATTAAATAAAAATTATCTTCTGTTATATTCTGTGGACTATGATCTTCTGTAATAACATTTAATTGTTGTTTAGTAATTACTTTTTTTCTTGAAGGTGCAAATTGCAAAAGTTTATCCAAGGAAAGTAAACTGAGTGTTTTGCTTCTACCATAAAAATATTTATTGAGAAAAATATTTATGTCTTAAGTGACTTCCTGATTTTGAAAACAGATCGCATTATCTTTGTACACCCTGCAAAATCATGAATAACTCCTTCAAACTGTCTTAATTCAAGATTTACAAATACACACACACACACACACACACATATATATATGCATATAATATATATATATATATATATATATATATATATATATATATATATATATATATATATATATTTATATATATATATTACATGTATACATATATATATATATATATATATATATATATATATATATATTTATATAATTATATATATATATATATATATATATATATATATATATATATATAAATATATATTGTTATGATTGTTTATTTTGATTTCAAACTTAGTTTATTGAGCCAATAAAAAAATTATAACTTATCTGTTATCAAAAGTAAAATAATCCTTATATTACCTGTGTTCGATGGATTCAAAAGATTTTCTAGTTGTCTTTTATCGGGAGAGAAGAAGAAAGGATAATAATACAAATATATTATATTACGAAGATTTACGTTTCTTTATTTTATATGAACGAATAAAACAATTATTAAATTCTGTCGTTATTTTATCAATCAGCATACAAGAAAATAAATCAAATTATTATGATAATACGATTATAAAGCTACATACATTTATATTACGTGAAAAACCAATTTTACTTAAAATTTTCTTTACTTGAAAAAAGAAACCACAAAACTTTAAACTTTTGATTAGCCTAACAAAACCTCAGTTCTTAAATTTGAATGCTAATGACCATGATGTCGAAACGATCCTTCACAGATATAAAATTCAATTGTACAAACACTTACAGTTTATTTTCTTCTTGAGTTGTGTGTTGGAACATACCCAGAAAAGTCCAGTCTCCTCAAAGATGTGATCTCCCCTCTTTGGCACCTCGGCTCTTTCTTTACGTCTCTGCAAACCTCCTTCAGACTACACAAAAAACACCTGATTCACTTCTCCAAACTCCGCTACTTATTTATGACACCAGGACCTCCTTTTGTCAACTTGATGCCGTAAGAATACTTTCACATATACTTTATAAAATGCCCACGGTAGATACAAGGACCTCTTTTAATCTACTTGTTATCTCCTTCTTCAAACTATTCACTTCTTTTCGTTACGCCGGTATCCAAACTCACGAACCACACCCTATCTTGAGACACACGACTGTTTCCTTTCGATGACCAAAATATGACTGACTTCTCCTGTCTCATCATCGACTCCCAAATTCCCATTTAAAAACGACCGTCCAATCAAAAAGCTTAAATTGTGTTTACTATGATATTGGAAAAGCCTAATTTCGGTTTCAGAGAAAACTAAATAGCTTACTTTAAAATTGGTTTTTTTCAATACATCATTTATACATATTTCAAAAGATTAGAATATGGTCATTTAATACTCGACTCTACAAACAATGAAGAGATTAACTTACAGGTAAAATGTCTTCTAATTCTAAACAAAGGTTTTTTGATAATTTTGTTTGCAACGGAAACAGGTCGTTTGCCAAACAAATTTCTATTCTTATCTACACTAAATCTTATCTTAAATTAATATATACATTTTTGTTTATGATTTCTTAAAATTTTATTTCGATGGTTTTTTTTTATTTATTTTTCTTTGGTTGGAAAAGAAAAAGTATGACAAATCCCCGCCTTTGCATATGATAAAAATTACTGAATTATGCAGGGATTTTTCTCTATGCAAAAACAATACCAGCATTTTATTCATAATATTTGTAAACATCGTTGATATTATAAATTCCCCTAATCTTGTCTGATTCTATGTGCTTCAACTCATAACTATTTATCCCATTCTCATTGTTTACTATGTACGGACCCTCAAAAACAGGCATTAACTTTCCGCACACGTTGCTAGGTATGTTGGACACGCGCAATGCTCTCACCATAACCTTCTCACCTTTTTTGAAAGTAACTGGTCTTCTTTTTCTATTTTGGTCTTGCCTCTGGATATATTTTTCGTTTGCTCTCCACAATCTCCTCTGCACATTTTCCATTATCTGTGTGTATTCCTTTTGTTCTCTTTCTTCCCATGGTCTTAGTGGCATTATACCCTTCATTATATATTCTGGGGTCTCTTTCGTTACAGTGCTCGGGATGGTATTTAGATACGTTTCTACTTCGGCGACTTTCCTATCCCATCGTCGATGTTGACCCTCTGTTGTAATCCGTAGAAACTTCGTCACTTCCTGTATAAAACGTTCCGAAGGATTACTCTGTGGATGTCTGATGCTAACAAAATTTGTCTCTATTCCCCGTTCTCGAAGTTGTCCCTTGAAACGATCATTTCTAAAATATGTTGCATTGTCTAGAAGAATCCTTCTTGGTGTTCCTACGGTGGCTATAAAATTGTCGATTTTTCTCATTATTTCTTCCCCTTTCGTGGTACGGCAACTGTATAATTTTACGTATTTGGAAAACACATCTACCATGACTAAAACATGTTTATTCCTCTTCGTCGTCATAATCGCTTAACATATCTATTGCTACAATATCTAATTTGTTCCGGGATATAATATTTTTTGTAACGTTTTCATTTTTGAAATTTCTAATTTTATATTTTTGACAGATCTGGCACTTTTGTGTAATTTCTTTTGCGATGCGGTAATCTTGTCGGCAAATATAATTTTCTCGAAAAACCAGCCAGACTTTTCTGCTACCGATATGTCCATTGTCTTCGTGTAATTTCTGTATGATCCTTTCTGCCAATGTCTGTGTTATCACGTATAGTTCCTTTCCATCAATTCGTTTGAAAAATATACCGTTTTCCCTCTCCGCTCTTCTTTTTTCTCTTTCTTCCAGGTCTTCTTGATTTGTTCTAATTTCGTTTAACGAAAATACCCCTTCCTCTTGTGTCAAAATGTTCAATCCTACATGAAAAGCAATTGCTTCCTTTTTCCCCGAGTCTTCATCCCTTGTGAGAGCGTCGGCTATAATGTTGTCTTTTCCTTTTATATATCGAAACTCAAAGTCATACTCCTGTAGTAACAAAATGCCTCTATGTATACGATTGTTAACCAGACGATTTTTCATTATATGTACCAAAGCTGCATGATCAGTTTCGATTGTGAATTTTGCTCCCAACAGATAAAATCTTAACTTATTTACACAGAAAAGTACGCTAGCAAACTCTAGTTCAGTCACACTGTATTTTCTTTCGTGTGTTTTTGTCACCCGGGAAATGGAACAAATCGGCACTTCTTGATTGTTTTGTATTTGCGACAAAACTCCCGCAAATTTTTGTATGGATGCATCAGTTCGTAGTATGAAAGGCAAATTGTACATGGGGTGATATATTTTCGTTCCTTTCGAGAATTCCCCTTTTAAAATTTGAAAAGCTTTCTCTTGTTCTTCTTTCCAATTCCATTTAACACCCTTCTTCAATAATTTGATCAGAGGAATTTCCTTCTGGCTTAAATCAGGAATTAGTTTTTTAAAATAGTTGATCGTCCCGAGAAAACCTCTCAATGTTTTTAAATTTGTTGGTCTTGGGTATTCATCTATGAGTTTTACCCGGTCCTCGGCTAAACTAACTGTTTGTGTGTCCAATTTAAATCCCAAATATATCACTTCTTTTTGAAAAAATTGACATTTTTCAATATTCAGTTTTAGTCCGGCCTTGTCCAATTCTCCCAAAATAATCTTTATGTGTTCCAAATGACTTGATGTATCTGGTGAATAAATGAGTAAGTCGTCGATGTAGTGCACTATGAAATCTTCATATTTATTTAATATTGTATGGAGAGCTCTTACCAATGCTGCACACGCACTTTGTAATCCAAACGGTACTACTTTAAATCGGTATACAATACCATCGATTGAGAAAGCGGTGTAATTTCTACATCTTTCTGCTAACGGTATTAACCAAAAACTATGTTTCAAATCAATTTTAGAAAACATGTGTGTTCCCGTAATTCTCCCAAAAATAGCTTCGATGTTGAGGGGTGATTCATACTGAGATACCGTGTGTTGATTTAT
The DNA here is from genome assembly GCF_040954645.1 of Diabrotica undecimpunctata. Classification (NCBI taxonomy): domain Eukaryota; kingdom Metazoa; phylum Arthropoda; class Insecta; order Coleoptera; family Chrysomelidae; genus Diabrotica; species Diabrotica undecimpunctata. Next base: position 31,610 of record NW_027311919.1, on the reverse strand, counting down.
ATTCCGGGCATCCAAACAGAGCCTCAATTCTCCACTGCTTTTTTTCACAATCACGATTGGGTTGATGTACGGCGAGTCACATCTCTCTATGATTTGATCTTCTAACATTTTGTTAATTTCTCCTTTCACCTCCTGTCGGTATTTATATGGGATCGGATAAGTTTTCGATCGAAAATTTCCTAAGTCTTTAACCTCAAATGAATGTTCATACTCTTTGGCTACTCTGTTTTCTTCATTTATTAAATCTTCATACTTTTTTAATATTACACGCAATTCCTTTTCCTTTTCTTCTCCACATATCAATTTTCTTTCTTTTTCCTCAATTTCTTTACACATATTTATTTTGTATTCTGCCTCCTCCATTTCGCATACTTCTTCAAATACCACTGTTTCAATTGTACCTTTTTCGTCTTCTTTTGTTAATCTTTCTTCTTTTTCTTCTTCTGGGCTCATCTCTTCTTTTGAGGAAACCCACTTTTCACTTTCTTTTGCCAATCTCCTCTTTCTTCTCTGTCCTTGTTTCATTGCCAAATTCATTTCCACCGTTTGTTCTTTGTCTAAATCATTTTTTTGGTTCTCATTTTCCTTTTCCTTTTTCTTACTGTCCTGTTCTTCTTCTTTTTCCTCTGTGATTTTCATCGTGTTATTTTTGAAATCTATCACCACATGTTGTTCTGCCAATTCATCCACTCCTACGATCATATCATGCAACATGTTTGGCATCACAACACATTGTAGTGCATAAAATTTCTTATCCAATCGTACTTTTATTCGTATTCCTTCATTTATCGTTGCCAAAGTCCGTTTATTTGCGCCCACTAAATTTACCTTGGGAATTTTGTAAATCAAATTCGTTAAACTAACTTCCTCTATTAGTTTTCTGTTGATCAGTGTAATTTCCGATCCAGTATCAATCATAATTTTAATCGGTGTCTCGTTGATAAAACCATCTACAAATTTCAGATTTGCTCCACTTATTTTGTCCTTATTTTCTGCCAATTTAATAAATTCCTTCGGGTGACAAAAAATTCCTGTTTGTTTCTTTGTCTTTAGTGAGCGCCTTCGTGAAAAGACGCTTGCTGTTCTTGTTCGCTTCTACTTCTGTCGCTTTGTCTCTCATCCTCATATTCCTCTATGTGTGTGTTGTTGACCGCTCTTCTATTTTCTCTTGGTCTCTCGGACCCGTATCGGTTTCCGCGATTTTCCGGTTCATTCGTTCTATTATTATTTCGGTTTTCCTGATATGTGCGATTGTTGTTTCTATTCTGGTTCTCTCGATATCTGTTTTCGTTCCATTGCCGATTTCTTTGTTCATAATTTACTCTTCCGTTGTCTCTACTTTCGTTTTCCCTCCTCGGGACAAATTCTCTTCTTGTGTACTCTCTCCTAAAGTTTTGTCCTCTATCTCTATAGTCTTGATTTTCTCGTTGTCTATAATTTTCTTGCGTTCTCCTCATTTTTCTTTCTCTTAATTTTGCTTCTCGTATTTGTAAGAATTGACATAAACTGTCAATATCTTTGTAGTTTTGTAGAGTTATGTGATCTTCTAAGGTATCTTCAAAATGTCTGGCTGTTAGTTCCACTAGCTGTTCGGACGAATAGTTGTACTGTAAGTGTCTTGCATTGTTGTATAGTTGTAGGGCATATGTTTTTTCTGATATACCTATACTATCCTGGTATCTCCCATTTTGTAATTCCTTGTTTATCTCTATCTGTTGTATTTTCCCTCAGAAATAGTTTAGAAATTTTTGTTCAAATGTTTGCCAATTTTGCAATTCTTCTTCTTTGCTATCAAACCATAAACTTGCCTCATCTTTAAGATGGTTCCTTATCGTTTCCTTTGCTGTTTCGAAATTACCGATATGTCGTACTTTCTTTTTTAAATTGGTAATGAAAATTACTGGGTGTAATTTTTTTACGTCCCCGCCAAACTGTATTTTTGCTTCGCTTGTTCCATGGATGATAACTTCTTTTCTCTCTACTCCTCTTAGTTCAATTTCTGCCATTTGTTTTTCATTTTGCTTTAATCTTCTTTCTACTTCTTTCCTGTCTTCTTGTAGATTCCTGTTCTAATTCCTTTTTCTAGACAGTCTTAATATCTTTCATTTTAGTTTCTATTTCTTCTCTTTGCATCTCTAGTTTACTCTCTGTTTCTTCTCTGATTTTTTCTAAACAGACTTTTACATCATTTTCATATTTGTCCAAACGCTTTTCCGTTTTCCTATCATTTTCTTCTAATTTTTGTTCATAGTTTTCCAGACGCTGCTCTATATTCCTGTTATTTAGTTCTATTGCTTGACTTGTTTCCCGTTGGTTTTCTTCCATTGTTTGTTTTGTTTCATCCATTATGTGTTTTGTTTCCAGTTGATTTCTATCCATTTTTTGTGACTGGATTTGCATTAGTTGTAATATTTTATCTATTCCTGATGGTTCTTTTCTCTCCTCGACTATTGTAACATTTCCTTCATTATCCGATCCTTCTTCCAAAATTGTTTTATCTTCTCTGTTATCCTCCTTCCTTTCCTGCATTTTGCTTTGACTCCTTGTGGTCGACATGTTGGTTAGATTATTTATCCCCGCCAAATATTGAGCTTTGAAATTTGTGCAATAATATCCCCGCCAAATATGAAATTCGAGTAATGTTGCAAAGACGAAAACTTTTCCTCTTATCCCAAATGCAATAAATTCAAATAAATGCAATAAATTTTTAACATTTTGTCAGTTGTAAAAATCAATCAAATATCATAAATTATATCATGTAAAAATTTGTACCTAGAGAAATTTGAAATGTAATGTCATAAAAGCAAATATTATAAACTTTAACCATCGGCAAATAAATTTTCAATCAATCTGCTTTCTTTCTCTATCCGTTTAAATTTTAACTAGAAATACTTTCTACGCCTTACACGTTGGGGGCCATTTGTTATGATTGTTTATTTTGATTTCAAACTTCGTTTATTGAGCCAATAAAAAAATTATAACTTATCCGTTATCAAAAGTAAAATAATCCTTATATTACCTGTGTTCGATGGATTCAAAAGATTTTCTAGTTGTCTTTTATCGGGAAGGAGAAGAAAGGATAATAATACAAATATATTATATTACGAAGATTTACGTTTCTTTATTTTATATGAACGAATAAAACAATTATTAAATTCTGTCGTTATCTTATCAATCAGCATACAAGAAAATAAATCAAATTATTATGATAATACGATTATAAAGCTACATACATTTATATTAGGTGAAAAACCAATTTTACTTAAAATTTTCTTTACTTGAAAAAAGAAACCACAAAACTTTAAACTTTTGATTAGCCTAACAAAACCTCAGTTCTTAAATTTGAATGCTAATGACCATGATGTCGAAACGATCCTTCACAGATATAAAATTCAATTGTACAAACACTTACAGTTTATTTTCTTCTTGAGTTGTGTGTTGGAACATACCCAGAAAAGTCCAGTCTCCTCAAAGATGTGATCTCCCCTCTTTGGCACCTCGGCTCTTTCTTTACGTCTCTGCAAACCTCCTTCAGACTACACAAAAAACACCTGATTCACTTCTCCAAACTCCGCTACTTATTTATGACACCAGGACCTCCTTTTGTCAACTTGATGCCGTAAGAATACTTTCACATATACTTTATAAAATGCCCACGGTAGATACAAGGACCTCTTTTAATCTACTTGTTATCTCCTTCTTCAAACTATTCACTTCTTTTCGTTACGCCGGTATCCAAACTCACGAACCACACCCTATCTTGAGACACACGACTGTTTCCTTTCGATGACCAAAATATGACTGACTTCTCCTGTCTCATCATCGACTCCCAAATTCCCATTTAAAAACGACCGTCCAATCAAAAAGCTTAAATTGTGTTTACTATGATATTGGAAAAGCTTAATTTCGGTTTCAGAGAAAACTAAATACCTTACTTTAAAATTGGTTTTTTTCAATACATCATTTATACATATTTCAAAAGATTAGAATATGGTCATTTAATACTCGACTCTACAAACAATGAAGAGATTAACTTACAGGTAAAATGTCTTCTAATTCTAAACAAAGGTTTTTTGATAATTTTGTTTGCAACGGAAACAGGTCGTTTGCCAAACAAATTTCTATTCTTATCTTCACTAAATCTTATCTTAAATTAATATATACATTTTTGTTTATGATTTCTTAAAATTTTATTTCGATGGTTTTTTTTTTATTTATTTTTCTTTGGTTGGAAAAGAAAAAGTATGACAATATATATATATATATATATATATATATATATATATATATATATATATATATATATATATAAATATATATATAAATATATATATATATATATATATATATAAATATATATATATATATATATAAATATATATATATATATATATACATACATATATATATATATATATATATATATATATATATATAATATATATATATATATATATATATATATATATATATATATATATATATTTAACGTGATTATTTCGACCAAAAAACAATTTATAAATATGTTGGAAATATCGGGTATGTGGTCTATATTAAAAAAAAAATCTTTGTTTTTTCTAAAGCTTAATATTTCTCCATTTATTTAATAGCTTCATCGGGAGTAACTGTAAAAAACAAACATTTCAAAAACACTGACGTACACTTAGATTTACAATACTTACAGAAATTAAAAGATTATACACATAAATAAAATTGAATATTAAAATAACATTATTGTTGATGAAACTGTACATTTAATAAAATGCATGTTAAAATTTAAAATATCTTTGAGCACGTTCGTTAACAATAAATAAGATGGAACAAGTAAAAATTATTTCAAAATGCAAAAAATGACAATGTAAGAAAACATTAGAGGAATAGTATTTCTTTAATTAATCATTAAGACTAGTTAGTATGATTAATCATTAAGGTGAGTGTAGTTTTAAATTTTGTTTAATATATTGCAATATATGTTGCTTAATTGCCCCGTGTCTGTTTTATAATTTAAAGTTTGTTTATTTTTGTTAATGTGGTACATCTCCAAAAATAACCTACTTTTGTAATTTTTACTCTGTGCCAAAATACGAGCATTGTTGTAGTCTAAGAGATGACCGGTGTTTTTGTAGTGCTCGACAACTGCGCAAGAATTTTTTCCTAAGCGGCAATCACTTTTATGCTGTGTGATACGTTGTTTTAGCCACTGCGATGTATGGTCAATGTAGCTTTTTTTACATCCTAGACACGGTATTTCATATACCACATTACTCCTATATAAGGTTGGTACTGGGTCTTTAGTTTTAGAAAAAAGTTGTTCGCTATTTATGGTATTATATTTAGCTATATTAATATTGGAAACATCTTTAAATATGGATACGACAGACTGAGTTAGACCATTAATAAAGGGGAGTTTTTTGTATTTGATTGACTCATTGTTAGAGTCAAGGACAGGACCATCATAGAAATTACTGCTGTAAATGAGTTTTTACTCATTTACTCAACTCTAGCTCAGCTTTAGAAAAAACAAAGATTTTTTTTTAATATAGACCACATACCCGATATTTCCAACATATTATATATATATATATATATATATATATATATATATATATATATATATATATATATATATATGTCCTCGGTTTATTCTACCGTTCCATTAGCATTTTTTATCCATTTTGTCTTTAACGAGGTCAGGCGTGCTTTCATCCAATTGTAGTGGTATTTTAAAAAGGCCGTAACTGCTTTAAAGGAATTCTTTTTTTATGAACTGGCATTTAAACAAAAGCAAAATGATTTTCCAGTTGAACACAACCGGTTACAAAGGAACCCTTTTCGTAATAAACTTTGCTTTTAAAAAATCCATAAAATTGTTTTCTGTCCGACGGTGTACGGGGGTGATTCTTTGTTTTGAAACGTTCGACAATAAAAATCACATTTTTATACCTAATATTTCACTTAGTCCAGTTATTGAAATATACACTGAAATTCATATGTGAATTGTGCAGGACATAGTACTGACAGAAAAGGCATTCAGGCATCAGGTACCCAAAAATCTTTTTCCAAGCCCTTTCCCTTTTCCAATGTAACAAAAATTATACTAAAATTATGTCATATCCCTAAGTAAAATATTCCGGAATTAAACAGAACCCCCGTTCGAATTTCTGGGTAAAGACTATTTTAGGAGGAACAGTATTACAGGATTTTTCTGGTTGTTGCAGTTTTTTAACTGTATATAAACATTGGTAAAATATTAACAGATTTTTTGTTAGTTTTGATTCTTCCGGTATATTTAGCCAAGATTTCGCATACAAAAGCACACACGCTGTCGAACAATAAACGGCTGTTAATACATTGTTTCAGATAAAATACTGTCCTTTCATAGAGACCAGTTCCGTCAGTGAATTGCAGACAATAGTTTCATCCTGTAGGGATGGAGGCCTGCTCCTATATCATCAATACTTTTGTGGTTGCTCCACAGAAGATATAGTTTTCGATAGCGGGTGCTATCATTCTATTGGAGTAAATACTCTACTGATTTCTTTTGTAGACCAGCGGTTTAGTTTGTGTGGGATAGATATTCAAAATAATCACATAATATTTAAATTTGTAGCTATTAATATTTTATTATATTTGAATGCATGTATTGTTGCGTAACAACAACATTTAATATTTCTATTTATTTTGTATCATATTATCATATCACACTGTATAATAGTTTTAAGGTTTAGATTTATAAAATTCCCTTGTACAAATAATAATCTGTTCTAGCGCTGAGAGCTTGTATTTAAAAGAATTTTCTAGACATAAACTTTTAAAGTCGTCAAAGACTCATAACCATGAGACGATCATTAGTAATTTACAAATTATCGGTTTGAGACATCCGAAAAATCCCTACAGCAACGAAGACAATTTACTTAGGTAATTTTACCAATGAATGGAGAGTTAAAGGTTGCGAAATGTAAACAGATCCTTCATGTACGTCGAGGGTCAAGGGGGAGATTTCTTAATTTTAAGAAACCGTTATGGTCCAAACGTTATTCAAGGGGGCTTGGGTGAGCTCGAAGCTCCTGTTCGCGCTAGTCTTACTTCAGAAAGTTCGGAATATTAATAATCTTACTCAACCTGTGTCTATAGCATCACCGACAAGTTCTCTAGTTTTTTCTGCACATAAATTCAAGTTATCGGCATCCAAAATACGTATTTGTATTTTTTTAGATAGACTTGTAATGTTATTAGCGAAACTTTTATTTGTCTCAGTTTTCTGAGTGGTCCTTCAAAAAAGTATAGAAAAGTGAACCCATTTCTCTAAGGACAAAACTTGTCTCCTAAGGAAAATACCAGTGACCTATGACTGGTACGGACACAAAGGTATCAGGACGAGGTGTAAGGACAAACACACCTGAATCTTACGCATATGTATGTTTATGTATATTTGTCTTTTGTTTTTACTTGTTTTTAAATAGAATTTTATATAATCTTCCTGCTTTTATTCTTCTATGGTAATATACATACCCAATGCGAAAAGCAGAAACCACCGAGTTCTGAATTGAACACAGACCTTCTCCTTTCTTTTTGGTGGCTTTATATGTTATATAAAGGTCATCGTATGTGATAAACGCAACACGGGTAATCGATGGTTATTTGTGGATAATTTTTTTTAGACTGTAAAATCGCTCACTTCTTTTATATTTAGATCCTTTTCACGGGTCTTTTCTTCGATATCATTACTTGATGTTTTCCTAATGCTGCAGTATGTATTTCACATTGACAAAAATCAACATGCATATGTAATTGTCTTCTTTTTAAAGTTATTGCAAGTCGAGTAAATTGCAGAAAAGAGATCCAAGAAATAATTTAAACGCCCCTTGTAAATTTTTATTTTAGAACGCTTTTTTAACTTTATTGTTTTTGTTTCAGAATCTCGCTAGAATTATTTAAAATGTACTCAAAAGTTTTGTTTGCCTTTCTCCAATTGCTCAAGACAAATGTCCTTACGACAATGAAAACGAGAAGGCTCGAAACCAGAGTATTTTAAATAATTCAAACTTGCTGCTTTTTGTATAAATGAGATAGTGATTTTTTTCTTTTTTTGATGATATTATGTAAATTATAGAGCAAAAATAGTATCCAGATATTTAGTAAATGAGGTAAAAAAACAAATTCTTGTAATTTAGGTTGCTATTCTCTCTCTCCCTCTCTCTCTCTCTCTCTCTCTCTCTCTCTCTCTCTCTTTTCTCCATTACAAAATCTTCCCCATAGATCGAACATTAGACAATTAGATAATTAGATGTGAAATCCGAAAAATGTAAAATTTCTTATAACTTTAACTTTGATAATTAATGCCTGCAATATTTATCATTTCTGTTGATACCGGAAATTGCCAGTATTTTATTTTTAGATTCTACATAAAATGTTTGACATATGTTATCAAAAATTTGACATAATTTTATGATACTATTGTGACATAAAATTATGTCGAATTGTACAATATTATGTTACATTGATTGTCTGAACTTATTCTAATTTGATTTTGTTGTGAAGCAGTCAAAAGAAGCCAATAGCACACACAGGTCTTGGGGCCAGGTTCTATCTAGCTTTCTTGTGGCTGAACCATTGTTGAACAATTCCCTTACTAGTCTATTGCCATGGTACGTTCATTTTGTGACTCCGTGGCTCGATGGATTTTTTCTCTGATGAAAGGAATCTTTCTTTAGATAATGTTCAGCGACGTTGGCTTTGCACATCCCCATAGGTGTAGCCCTTAGAACGAAATAGGTTTAAGTATGGTTTTGTTTAAAAGGATTTTGTTTTGTTAAGTTTTGATTTTCATTCAAAGAGCCCATACATTTGCCGGAATTTTAAATCGAGCTGTCTTCTTTTGGTCTGCATATGTTGTTTGATGTGAGACGTTGGTCAAGATTTGGGCCACGATATCAAGGCTCTGTTACTGTTGTTGTGGTGATTGGTAAATTTTATTTGATTATAACACTAATGAAACTAAAATATACCAAGGGTAGATATAGAATAGAATATAGCAAGAATGAATAGATCAAGAAACATAGCTGGCAAAACTAAAAGCGACCATGTAGATGAACAAATAAGAACGCTGGAAACCTAGAATGCCAGATTAAGTAAGATGGAGAAGACAAAGGAGGTGCACTGCGGCGTCAATCTTATGGTTACGTAAGGGGAATACTGAATACGGACTATCGGGAACTGCCAATTAAACGACGACGCAACAACGAAAGTATCTGAATACCTCTTCTCCTTCACTGCAGAAATTAGGTTTTGCCTGTTTCGTCTTTACAAGTGTATTATAATCATCTTTTTTGGAGTCCTTTCACATTTCCCGCCTTCTGCCTTTTGGATTGTAAATTAAGTATTTTTTAGGTAATTTTTGATTTCCATCCTCTGATTATGTTGTTTCCATTTGTCTATGTGATCAGCTTGTTGTATATAGCGTATACACTTTACGTATATATAATTGTGTGCAATTTGTTTAATGATAAATATTCAGAAAGACCTATAATGCGTTCAACAGTCAGTAAGATTGAAAAGAAATTTCGAGAAACTGGTACGGTTGAAAATGCACGGAAATCAGGTCATTCCTCTACAAACGCTGATGCAACAATAAATGTTTTACTTAGTTTTAAAGAAGATGCGCACACTTCTTTGCGTAAAGTTAGTCGTGATATCGGTGTTAGCAAAACAACGGTACACAAACTATTAAAGCTTGAAAAATGGCATCCTTATAGAATCAAACTTGTACAGGAATTAAACGAAGATGATCCCGATAGAAGAATGCAATTTTGCGAAGCAATAATGGATAACTGCCACCGAGACCCTCTCTTGGTACAAAAACATTATTTTTTCTGATAAGGCCACTTTCACGTTAAATGGCGAGGTTAACCGTCAGAATTGTAGATACTGGGCTAAAGAAAACCCCCCACTGAATGCGTGAGCATCAGGATTTTGTGAGTATCTACACAATACTCGCAAAAGGTAAATGTATGGGCTGCAATTGTAAGAAATCGAATCATCGGACCCTACTTTTCGAAGGTAACTTAAACAGGGCAACGTACCTTGAGTTTTTAAGGGGGTATCTCGTACCTACTTTACGTAATTTGTTTCCCAGCAGACGTAATCCTGGAGGTTTTGATGAAAGTTTATGGTTTCAACAGGATGGTGCACCTCCACATTATGCTGTAGATGTTAGAAGGTACCTAGATAAAACTTTTCCGAACAGGTGGATTGGTAGACGTGGACCTATTGAATGGTCAGCGAGGTACCAGATTTCAATCCTTTGGATTATTTTATGTGGGGCCATCTGAAGAATGTTGTGTATCAAACGAAACCAGCAAATATTCAAGAATTGCAACAGAGAATTCGGACCGCAATAAACAATATTTCTCAAGAAACAATAAACAAGGTTCAACAAGAATTTGTACAACGTTTGGGTTACTGTCAAATACAGCAAGGGCTGCAGTTCGAACATTTATAAAGTCATGTATTTCATCATATTCTGTTCGCTAGACAATAAGTATTTTTGATAATATTGTTAATTTAACTAACGCGTTACTTTATGAACACACACAAAACTATTGTATTTTTGTCCACCCTTTACCAATTTAAATCAACATGTGATACATTTTTTGTAAATGGGGGTGTTCCATATAAAAAAAAAGATGGTGACGTCATTACTCGAAAGTAATTCACCCTATATATTAGAATATTATTTTAAAATACGGTAAATTAGAATCAAAAATCGACGTGTTTCAGGATTATTTCTTAAAATGCTCTGTTTTGCTAAAAAACTGCTTGCTGTTTTGTCCATCCATTCGTCTTCTTTGATGGCTCTATCTCTCATTATGTGCCATAAATTTTGTTCCCAGGCCACTGAAGGCTTTTCCTGTCTTCTTCTCTGTTATGGTATGTAATTTAAAGCTTTCTTTAGCCATCTGGCTTTATTCATTCGCTTCACGTGACCATACCATACTAGTTGTCTCGTTTCCATTCTGTCTACACTGGAATATATAGTATTTGTCCTCCTTCTATTATCTTAATTCCTGATATGATCTTTTTTGGATACAACACACGCTCTTCTTAGAAAATTCATTTCTACTACTTCTATTCTTTCTCTATTAAATAAAAAAATACTATTTAATAAAAACAAAAAACCAATAAACAAAATAATGGTATAGCCAAAATAATAAACTGAGCAGAAGTATAGGGCTTTAGTAAAAGAAATGGGAAAAAATTACGGGCTACTGAGATGGACTTTATGAGAGAAACTTCTATACTACTGACGATGAATACAATCCGTAATGATGAGATAAAACGAAAAATGGAGCCAAACAAAGACATTCTAGACCAAGTTCAAAAACAAATAAAAAGGTTTGATCACGTAAGCAGAATGGCAGAGAAGATACGGTCAAAAAAAGGTTATTGCATCCAATTATTGCTAACACGCTTTAGGTCGTCAGTCCTTTTAGTTAGTGGACGTCCTCTACTTCGTAGTGCTTCTCGTCTTGGTCTTTACTCAACAACGCGTTTTGTCCATCGGCTGTCTGATAATCTGACGAGGTATCCTGCCCGATTCTATTTAACCGACGCGATTTTTTTGATGGCGTCTGTTGTTTTTGTTCTACGACGTATTTCTTTGTTTGGTATTCGGTCTGTCAGAGAAATACCCAACATCTGGCGCTACATAACCCTCTGAGTCATGTGAGTCACGCTACCTTTTTTGTGAGTGTTAATGTTTCCGCTCCATAAGTGAGTACAGGTAACACACATTGGTCAAAGACTTTTCTTTCAAGGCATATGAGTAGTTCCGATTAAAATACATAGCTTAATTTACCAAACGCTGCCCAGGGTAATCATATGCGACGAGGGAGCTCACATGTCTGGTTGTCTCTGCCCAACCGAATTTCTTGTCCTAAGTAGTTATGCGATGCAGTCTGTACAATATCCCTTCCATCAACAGCAATATTTCGTCTTAGCACCAGATTGGTCATTATTTGGGTCTTGTCTTGTTTATATTAAACTTTAGTCTGACAGGCTCCAAGGAAGCGAGATATAATTTTTTAAACAATATTATTGCATCATCCATATGACCGGCTATAAGGACGATGTCATCTGCGAATCTCATGACCGAGCTTCTCTTTATTTGTGTTGATACCGTGCACATTCAGATGTGACTTCTTACAAGTATGTTCTAAAAGCGCCGTGAATGGTTTTGAAGAGATGGAGTCTCCTTGCCGTACTCCTCGCTGTATACAAAATTTATTGGTTTCTTGTTCAGATAGTCTTACGCTAGCTGTGGCATTTTGGTAGATATATTTGATTATGTTAGTGTAGCGATGATCTATTCGGCATTCTGTTGACATTTTCTGATAGCTTATGGTACCGAATGCTTTCTCGTAGTCCACAAATATCAGTGCCAATTGTTTATTGTATTCTGCAGTATTCTCTATCAGGTTCTTGGTAAGTGGCATTAGTGCTGTATCCCGATCTAGACGCCAGCCTAGTCTCTTTTTGATAATTTTTTAAAAAGTATATATATATATATATATATATATATATATATATATATATATATATATATATATATATATATATATATATATATATATATATATTAATGCGTGAAAGAAAACTGATATCTGTGTTAGGGTTATCTGTTTTATACTAGTTTTACATTAATTAACATATTTTTTGTTTTTTAAAACGTTTTGGCTTTCATTCCTCAGGTGCGCAATCATCCGTGGTTGTATTAGTTGTAGCTCTAGAACTGTAGGGTCTTCTGACATTATTGTCACATATGGTATCATTGCGCCTGAGTAATTATTTCCTCAGGTAGCTGTAGTTTCCTTGGTGGCTGTGCAAAGTCACCAGGCTGGAATGCAGGGGCGTCTTCTACTACAATTGGTCGCATGGTTCCTCTAGATCATTTCCAAGTTAATTTGCTTTTTTTTAACTTGGCTGCACCGTAATGATGACGACCAAAATAGTCAAAAATACTTATTTACGATTGCTATTCATCTACTTTGTTTTCTAATGGATTGCGAGTCTTGCCAATGATTTTTTCCTTATCTGGTCCCAGATTAATTAACATCGTTTTTTAAAACGGTATATACATATAATATATATGTATATATATATATATATATATATATATATATATATATATATATATATATATATTATTGCGATATTTAAAGTCTTGGTGCGCCAAGCAATAATTAGCTAATTAATTTTTTTGATTAATTAAAATTATTTAAATGATATGATTATGACTCTATCACAATTTTTAATTCTTTTATCTCAGGGTTAAATTCGTGCTTCAATATCTATGCTATTACATGTGAAAGGTAAGGTCCAGAGAATACCGGAATAATAAAAAACACATATGATCTAACACTATATATTGAAATAAATAATGAAATAATTCACACTCAAAAGTTTTCAATAAACAAATCTCATATAAGGATTCTCAAAATTTTGTTCTCCGTACGTGAACAATCAAAATTTATGGTACAAACAATATTAATTGAAATCTCAAAATTCCGAACTATTCTAACTCTCCTAATCAAAATATTTATATCCTTTCTAAATTAAGTGTAAAAATTGTGTTATCAATAAAAGAAAAAAAACTGCAGAAAACAAAATATCTCTCTCTGATGATGAGTGGTCCAAATCCTTGTTCCTTGTAGACTATATTATCTCCTCTCAACCGCTCCCTATGTAATCAGCAATCTTACACAGATTGTTGCAAGTATATCGTCCTTAATGATCTCCTTCAAAATCACAAATCATTCAAATTATGATAGCCTTTCTCCTCTCGATAAACTGAATCTCTCGTTGGCCCGAGTGAAAAATGACTCTTGGAATATCTTCTCTTTACGATAAACTGAATTTCTCGTTGGCCTGAACAGTGACTCTTGGAATATAAGTAGAGAAATATGACTTACAATATTTTGCTTCTTCAGCTTCTGCCAGATACACTAACTCCACAAAAACTCACTAACATTCAACACTACTGCTTGCTACATTTCAGGAACCGCCAGAGAACAATCACTGTTCCTCTCACAGACTTGGAAACCAACTGATGCTATCTTTTCTCTCTCCTCAATCTCGCTAAACTTTTTCCTACATACTTATCCAACCTTTTTCAATCTCCGCCAATCAAAACTCGTCACAATTCCCCCATTTTTTCATTTCGATAACAAACAAATTTTTACCTATAATTATAAAATTTCCTAAAACTTATTTACAAATAATATTTTCTATAATTCTTAAAAACTAACAAAAACCACTTTCTATAATCCCTTCTATTGTCTTTAATCACTGCATTAATGTATTTTGAAAAACCCCGTTCAATTGTCTGTGGCTTTCACTTAAACTTATGCGGGTCACTCAAGTATAACAAAGAAATAAATGCAAAGTTTACACTTTGTTTAGTACAGGAAATCCAAGGATTTAATAACTTTCCTTCTCCGAAATGTTTGTTGGATATTATCCTACTTATCTGAATTATTTTAATGTTATTGAATTTTGAAATATTTTTAAACAAACCAATATTTTTCTCGATTTTACATATCATAACAAAATATATATATATATATATATATATATATATATATATATATATATATATATATATATATATATATATATATATATATATATATATATGTATATATATATATACTACTGTTCGATTCTTTGAGAGAGAAAGAGAGAAGAAAACACCTTATTGACACAGGATAAAATCAATGGATGATTCGTAATACTTTGGTTGGGTTCAACATCTTTGCAAAAAATGAAAAAATGATGTACTTATGAGTATTTTTCTGCATTCAGAAGATTGTTGAAGGAAACTACTCAATTTCTTTGTAGAACTGAACTCTCAAGCTCACTGTGAGTAACTTTTTTTAGATTAGTTATTACAATTATTGCCTAATCTGCCTGCCAACAAAAATAAAAAAGTTCAAAAACAATTATTGATATATTCTAGATGAAGTAAAAAGAACAATATCCTAAGCTCACAACAAAAACTTTGAAATTATTAGTTTCTTTATCCATTGCCTATCTTCGTGTACTAATTGTCTCTTTTAACAGTTAACATAAAACCTGGAAACCGAAGTAAGCTTCATTTTAAAAAAAATTATCTATTTTTAAACGTTTAACCCAAGATTAGAAAAAATATTAAAGAGTAATCAGGCGTAATCTTTTTTACTAAAATTGTTGTTTATGGAACCTTCAGCCCTTTTAATTTTACCTAGCGTGCGACAGATTCCCCCTTAGTAAGACTTCGGTACTCCTTTCGGGATGGCGGCCCACATTTTACAAAACACCATATTAGTGTAGAAGTCTGAAGTCTAGAAGTCTGAAGTGTTAACTAATTGAGGTTGACAGTTCCCTTGCTATTTTTGTTACTTTATCAGATATCACATCCGTATGTATCGCTGAAGGTATGTATAGAAATTTAATTATTATATTTTCGTTAGTTCGTGATTTAAAATGATTTTAAATCAAGTGGCAATATATACGCTTCTCAGTAATACTGGTTGTCTACGCATCAGTTTAAGAGATATTTAAAAATATACTTAATATATTTCAGGACCAAATATTTAGATATTTGAACTCTTCTACCTCACTTGAACTATCAATAACTAAATTATTTAAATGCTTGGTTTATTAACATAGACTTAATTATTTGAAATTATGAATACATAGTAACTGAAATAAGGTTTGGTCAATTTGAAATTACACGACAAAAATAGATTTTTGTAATATCTCGTGAACTGTTTGCCACTTTATTTCACTGAGGGCAATCAATAAAAGAAGAAAAAAAAGGAAAATATGCAATTATAAAACATCCACGTTTTATAGAGATACGTTCTTTTTTTTTATTATACTTCAAAAGTACCTCAGCTTCTGTATCCGGCTGGTACAGGTAAACAGTGGAATCAATGATATTGTAAATACTAAATATTAAGCTTCCGTCTGTTGCGCATTTAATGTAAAAAGAAAGATGAAATTTTCTTTTACAATACCATACTTTTTACTGGCATGGCGTGGTTTTCATAAATGACATATTTGCATTTAATTCTGGGATAAGTTTTTTAAGCCACTCACACCAGTTCTCACCATTCAATCTCTATTGTCTGAAACTTTTCTTGTGGCATACTTTTAACTGAATATTTAGGTATGCTAGTAAACCACAGTGAATTGTTATTAAAATGACATTGTGTTTTTTATATCTATTTAATGTCGTCCGAACCACTGGAGTTATAGCCATAGCATTTGCCGAGTCACTGTAAAATGAGAAAAACACAACAAGTTTCAATATTAACTATTTACTAAAATAAAAAATGGAGTAATATAATTTGTGTTATAAACTAGATTTTAATTAAAATATTTCTTATGCATACATCAGTTAGAAACTTTATGATGTTCTTTAAGATTGTCTCTAAGAAGACTAAGATATGTCACATAGACGTATATCTGTTTAAATGAGTTTAAATGAGTTTAAATGCGCTAGAGAGAGACAGATCCAACAACCGCAAAAAATGTTGTCGTTACTGTTCGTTGTTGGCATGCTCAGTCTATGTTAATATATACGTCTATGATATGTCATTGGAAAAGCTGAGCCTACTTCTAGTTTCTTAAAATATTATTTGATATTCGGTTAAAATATGTTTTACCCTAATGTATGTTTCACATTGGTTATAGTATGGGGGTTGCCTACTATGATTTGGTAAAAATGTGTATGGCGAGGGTAAATAAGTCACAGTCAAGTACAGTTAACCTGTTTTTTCTAGGTAGTAGAAAAGCTGATATTTGTAAAACTTTGTCTTTAATTTTTGTTAGGTTTTCGGAAAAATGCGACCATTTGTTTTGCCATGCACTACTAACTATATTTTTTAAGAAGAGTTTAATTACTTGAACAGGACCATCACTTTCCGCTACTTCGTGAGCTAGGCGGTCCACAACCTACACAACCACAATGAGACAATTGACATTAGAATTAAAAGTCAGACGTCCGAACAACTTCCTGTTACAAGAGAAGTTTAACAGGGATATATGCTGTCACAGATTTTGGTTAATTTATATGCAGAAAACATTTCTCATAAGCAGGAAAGCTGTGGAAGATAGAACGGAAGGTATAATTGCCAAGGAACTAGTCATCAACTGTGTCACCAGCATATTAAGATACTATCGTGGTGACATAGTTTTGCTAGAATTTGATAAAGATAATTTACAGATACTTCTATCAGTGGTAACAAACCATAGTCAAAAAATGGGTTTGAAAGTTAGTACACAGAAAACCAAATGTCTTAAGCAAAACCAAAAATATAGCTAAAAATCTAACTGATAAGAGCATAGGGGGAGAAATCGTGGGGAGAGAATAATCATACAAATATTTACTGTTGGGTAAATATTAAATGGGACTTACCTCAGAAAATCAAAAGCAGAATAGATCGAGCTAGAACATTATTTCAGAAGATGCAAAAGGTATTAACAGAATCCTAAAAATTCTCCTATAAATGCGGTTATTATGTTGTTGTGTCTTCAACATTCAGCTATATAAAATGAACGCATGGACTCTCACTTATTGTTGTCAATACTATTTTATCAATACTGTATTGTAGTATTGATAAAACGTGTTATTGATAACAAGAGTGATATAGTTTGTCGTTTTATAGTAAATTTTTAGTTATATTTTGTGATTATTGAAATACAATGGACGAAAAACCGAGTTGTTCCAAGGGAAGACAGCAAAATTCTGATGTTGATTCCAAAAATGAAAAGCCGCAAAAGAGACGGAAAATGCTAACGTCCGAAGAGAAGGTAATGATACGAAACGTTTATGAAGGAATTGTCGGCAGAAAAATGGCATTAAATGTTAGCCAAGCGGTCGAAATTTGTAGCAGTTTAACAAAAGTATCCGTTAGCTGTATTTATCGTGTACTTAAAAATACATCGGAAAATAAAAAGCAAGAAAAAGGTAAAACTAGAGGTAGGAAAAGCATTGTTTTGGATGACGAGACAAGAAATATTATACGTCGAAAAATTCATTCATTTTATTTTCGGAGTGAAATTCCAACACTAAAAAAAATTTCTCAAGAGCTCGAAAACGATGACTCCTTACCCAAGATATCTCGTAGAGTCTTAATCAGGACCATGCGCGAAATAACCTTTCGATATGTAAAACGCAACAGAAAAAATATGCTATTAGAAAAAAATGAAATTAATCTGTGGAGAAGAAAATATTTAGAAGAAATACGAAAAATTCGCAGCACTGCACGCAAAATATATTATTTGGATGAAACCTGGATTAACGAAGGTCATACAGTTGACGTGGACCTTGAATCTGGACACTGTAGACAGTGTCTTGAAGAAGGAATAAAAGAATTCCAAAAGCTCGACCAAAAGTCAAAAGAGTGTTTCTATAATATCCCGGCCAAACCTACTGACTGTAGCCCTAATAAACTGTGTTGTTTGTATATATATATATATATATATATATATATATATATATATATATATATATATATATATATATATATATATATATATATATTATTAGTATAATTTTTTACAGAATGATTAGGTGAACAAGTTTTAACTGCAAGATATTTTAGACCAAAGACTTTATAAGAAAATTCACTGTAATGTAAAGCTTATTCTTTTGTTTTCGAGACGTGCCTTTTTCGAAAGAGATTAACTTTGCCTAACCTTTGACTTTTACCTTTTCACATTTACGACACAGGAATTTGTTAATATTCTGCCGTAGCTTGTCTAAATATTTGTAAAATAAATACTCCGCAGTAATATATACATCCCTGGGTTGTTATCCAATTAGTGATCTCATAGATATGAAAACAATAGATTTTTGGATGTGTTGATTCAACTCAAAAGTTTATGATTCAACTCAAAGGTATTTAACTTGGAAGAATATGAAATAAAATATATGTTTAAAACTACTCACAATAAGACTAGTAAGAAGTATTGATTATTAAAAAAGCAATAAAAAATATAAAAAACTAGAATTTCATAGTTAATTTTTGGAAATAATTTAATTCGTTGTTCATATAGGACAAAGAGGTAAACCGTTTATAAGAAACTGTATTTAAATAAAGAAATTAAATGTGATTTCAAGAAATAGTATATAAAATATTAGTGAAAATCTTCGAAGAGATATTTGAAAATAGAGACCTTCGTGGTTAAACGAATTAAAAAAAAAACAAAACAAAATAAAAATCTGAATAAGGAGGGACAAGAAAATAAGTCTAATAATATTATTCAAAACTATAAACTTGTTAAAATTAAAGTAAATTTATTTGTAGTACAACTTAAAATAGAAGCATTTAAAAATGTACGTAATAAATGTATAAAATAACCAAATATGGAGCAGGGTAAACACACGATTTTATCCGGAGTGGAACTAAATGCAAATAACTATAAAATGCTCTTCATAAAAAGTATATACAAATTTTTTGAAAGCAATATGTTGCTAGTATATTCGAATTAGATTAAAGAAAACAAGTTTTTAATTAGTGTGTGTTGCGGCCTGATGAGACCTTAATAACCATATGTAATAATAATATTACCACAATACCATATATAAAGGGCTTATCAGAAAAACTGAAGAGGATATGAAATAAGTAGAACATCACAACAAAATTCAATACAACCAACAAACTGAGCTGTCCAAAAGCAAACCCAACAACACACAAGAAAGATCAAATAACTGCGTCTATAATATACCCTGTGAATACAAAAATTTGTACGTGGAAGGAACCGTAAGACCACTGTCAGGATAATTGTAATAAGTGTCAGGATAAACGAGCATAAAACATACATCAAGAACAAACACTTCGAGAAATCTCAGATAGCACAAAGTATAACGGAAACATACATCAATAACATGAAATAAACAGACGTGAAAAAGAAAAAAGTTAAAAAAGCAGCACTTATTCTATAAAACGAAGAAAAATGTGTAGCTAACCCATCAGCAGAATGAAGCAGGCTTTGGTTGTCAATACTAAAGGATGAAGTCAACCACAGGAGTATTCCTGATATATATTTTTTTTTTTTTTAGCCCTTTTTTTCTATCCGAATTGTCGAATAAAGGCCTCTCCCATTTCTCGCCATTCATCCCTGTTGTGTGCTAGGCGTTTCCACATTGGTCCTGCGACTCTTTTGATATCGTCGCTCCAGCGCATTTGAGGTCTTCCTCTTGGTCTCTTCGCATCGTACGGTCGCCAGTTTCCGACTTCTTTGTTCCATCTACCATCTTCGAGACGTTCGTTGTGTCCAGCCCATTTCCATTTTAATTTAGCTGCTTGATATATTAATATGGTCAAAAAAACACTCTTGTAATAAGTATAAGAACAAAAATAATAAAAACCCTGGTTACAAACAAATCTTCTACTATACTACTAGAAAGAGTATTTGTGTAACTTAGGCGTTGGATCCAAGAAATATCAGCAAGAAACTGAAGATTTATTATGAAGGGATAAATTCGAAGTATAATAATATTCTATGACAAAAACAATATAATACTCTCTACGGTTATTGTGTACACAATTACCTGGCGGGCGAGAGATAATGGGGGATTAAACCATATCCTAATACATCATTTACTAATAAATAAAATTATGTGTACCCATTATTAAAAACAAATTTGAAGCCTTAAAAATTAAGTTGTTTAATAAAATTAAACAGCAAATGTAATAAAGAGCAGTATCCACTGAATAAATTAAAATTTACTAAACTTACAACCTGTCCAAATAATTAATTTAAAAACTGTTGAGATTTGTCTTGTCAGTTTCTGTGTATCTTGGTATGCTTAAGTCTTGAATGTATCGACAATAGAAGAACTCCAACTCCGGTGAAACAGAAACCAATCCTTGGTGAAAATAAAAACCTTATGGAAAAAATAGTTCCGACTTAAATAAACTTCTTACCCGTGTGACTCAGACTCATGATAATGAATTGTATTTTTCTAGATGTTAAGGATAGGCTAAAAAACAAAAATATCTCCAATTAGTTTCTGTTTCTAGTTATGTAGGAAAAAAACGGGAAAAGCAGACTAAGGTTTTTAACCTTGTGAGGAAGATAAAAGGTTGACACAAAAAGTGAACTAAGGTATAAGAAACCTTATTTGTTAAACATTTGTCGAACACAATCATCACTTTGGAGAATTTAGGCCTATTCAATATCTTGTTGACTTAACTATATGAACGAGAAATATTCTTCTCGAAATATTTAATATACATGAGCGAAGATGCAGGTGTTTCTGTCCTTACACCTTGTCCTGATGCCTTTGTTTCGCGCACCAGTCATAGGTCGCTGGTTTTTTTTCTTGGGGAACAAGTTTTGTCCTTAGGGAAATAGTTTCACTTTGTATACTTCTTTGAGGAACCACCCAGAAAACTGGGACAAATGAAAATTTCGAAGAGCACGTTTTAACAACTTACGATAGCTGATTTATGAAACTAAACTTTATGAAACTATAAAACTAGATAACTTGTCGGTGATACAATATTGCCACGAACTGAGTAACTTATTAATATCCCGACTGTGTTAAACCTTCTCAAGTGCGGCTGGCGCGAGTAGGAGCCTAGAGCTCATCCAATGCTGGATTCGAACTCGAATGTATTATCGGTATATTTATTATTGCAGATTTTTGTTAATGGGAAGGAAGCAAATATTACACTGACACTTATTTTTGATATTTAACAATAAGTATTCAACATGTAGGCATTAGTATACCCAGAAGGAACTTACTGGTCAAATTGTGGAATAAATCCAAATAAACAATAAACTCACGAACAACTAAATCAAATTGTTTGCCAATATTTTCCGCCACTATTTTTCGCCAAACTAAGTCAAATCTTCTTAAAAAAACTTAAAATTTATCTTTGAATAACATTTCCAAGTATATCTGACTGCTTACCTAGTCAGAACGAAGGTATTATCGGAAGTAAGAACTGAACCACCGTATGTCAAACCTTTTAGCGATAGTCTGATGATGGTACTAATCAAAATCTTGAGGATTCTACGTTAAATACAAAAACTGAAAACTTCCTTATTTCGTGCGACGAGTTATAGGAACTCCAGTAGGTAAATATAGATATAGATATAGATATATATACCTACTTCTTAGTGATCATGAATGAATATATAGTAAATATAAACCAATAATAATTATATATTATTGTTTGGGATTAATGACGTGACGACATATTACAGAAGGCCATGAAGTGAGTACACGTATCTGATAACACTAATAACTAGAAACAATGACTACAATATACCAGATATATTAGTTCTTAATATTGTGCTTATTCATTCTGCATATTTGCAACAATCATGGAAATTTTAAATTTTTAGAGCTGCTCGAAACAGGCTTACGGTCGTTATAATAAACCAAGTTCTTAGATTATGGAGCCAGGATATAGTTCGTCTTTCCTCGCCCTCTTACCAAACACTTTTCCTTCAATTACCAACTTAAGAAAACTATATCTCTTATTACTTTCCAGGGTACGTCCAAGTACTCAGTATAAGAATATGAACATTTTGACTGAGGATACTGGGATAAGAGGCTGGGAAAATGGCGTTGTGGGAACTGAAAACAACTTTTTAGAAAAACGTCTTCGAAATCTAGGGTAGCAATGATGATTTGCAACACCCATAGCCGATATGACACTTAACGAAAAATTAGCTAGACTGACAGATTTTATATGGACAATAAACCAATATAATTAAGATCGAAACAAACGGAACATAGGAAGCTCTCACATAGAAGATATAAGATCTAGTAAAAAAACCAACAAAAATAAAATTATTTGAAATTACTGGAGGAAACCTGTATATAAAGCAGTGGATGTGGATAAGTTGGAAAATAAAATAAATGATCTAGTGTTACTATTGTTTTCTATAGTTTGGTTTATATATATCACATGGCTTCTTAGTGGCAATGCCATTCTAATATTTTTCTTAAAACTCTAACTGCATTCATATTCTATGTTACTATTTTTTATACGCTAAATATCAAGATAGACATTCAAGGTTACAAAAATTCTCACAGAGCTCAAAATTGGTATAAATGTTGAGGACACCGTTTTAAGTGAAATGTAAAAAGTCACCATCGATCCCACATGACAATAATTGTCTATACAACATAATTTTTAATGTCCAGTATCATAAGCTTCTTTACACATTTTATATCTTTGACTGCTACATATCTTTTTGAGGTAACCAACTTATAATAACTTTTCCATGAATGTTTGGTTTTTCATATTGTTCTTTTTGGATGAACTGATGAAGCTTCTTGATTAAGAAGCGAAACGTCTTCAATAAATAGAAGAAGTATAGAATATATATATAAACAAAATCGAGTCAAAATACTTTTTAATCTTACATTTTATATTTGGTTGTTCATTGATGTTAATTTAAAGTGAATAATTAATTTAATATAACTAAATAAATAGTATATTGTATTAATATTTATTTACTAAACAAAAACAAATATTTTATTTACATTTTTTTATATATATTAAAGTAATTGATAGGCAACCTTGAATTATTAATAAAATGATCAACAAAGTAAAAATTCGGTCAAAAATTCTTCCTGTTCGATGCCAATTCGAACTATCGTTAGCCGTCTATTTTAGTGGATCTCAGATATACACACCGATGCTAAAATTATCAACCATGTTAATGTTCTCGCTGGAGATTTTTTTCTATAATGTTTCCGTCATTTCGTGATCGATGCCATTCTTCAACATCTTTTAACATTTTGGATTTTTGAAGATACATAAAAAATCAAATAGTTTATTTAATTTATTTAACTGGTCTTGGAGGCCTAAGATTTAAAGGGGACAATCCTAAATTATTCAACACTAACCACATAATTTTGAAAACAAAATAAAATTATACTAATTACATAATCACAAATTATTTTATTCTATTTTTATATTTTATTCTGGTCAGAGCTCCTCCTACACTTTTAATCACTTTTTTTGTGCATGGGGCGTCGTTCTTTCGATATACATACAGTTTAACTTCTCCATAACGGAGACCAACGGGGAAAAATAATTCTCTGTTGTGTAGAGTTGTCCGTTGTGTAGAGTTTTCCATTGCGTATTGTTACCCTTTGTGAAAAGTTTTGATTTGCTTGATCTTTAATTATACATTTTCGTACATATTTGCATAAGCATATACACAAATAAAACAAATGAAATACTTGTAGGGGATGTAAGTTAAATCTTATTAGAATTTCACGTAATACAAAAAAAACAAATCACTAAAACTAAACTGTATTGAAGTTATAAAAAAAAAAGGCACATGTAAAATATTTCGTAACTATAAATTAAAAACTAGCGTCCTTATTGTAAGGATGTTGTGAAGAGAGTGTTATCTGTCTGCCACCACCTGCAGCCCCTCTCTCGGGGTGTAAGCCAGATGTCGGGTAAAATTCCAACTAAAAGTATATTGTACAGGGTTGCTCGAAAGTTTTAACATTTAAGCCGCCTCCCTTGAACGCCTGCAGGGGTTCAACAAGTACTCGAGTTGAGTTAAAAGTTTGTTTCACTGAAGCTTAAGTCACTGATCTGTGGGTAGGACGCACACCTTTGTCACTGGTCGCTTGAAACAACCTCTATTATTTTTAATTGTCACTACACGAACTATTCCGTCACTACCCGCATGTAAATGAGTCACTCTACCCAGGCACCATCTTAAGGGTTCAGTCCCATCTTCCTTCACCGTCACTAGACTTCCAATTCTAAGAAGACTGTTGAAATGTTTTTTCCACTTTACTCGCTGCTGGAGGGATGAAATGTATTCCTTGGACCACCAATAACCTTGGATCATTTTTTGAAGCCTTTGGAATCTGCTATCCAATATATGGAATATATGGAACTGTGGATCCAATTAAAAAGTGCGCAGGAGTAAGAGGAAGTAAGTCGGAAGGGTCGTTAGACATTGGTGAGAGTGGTCGTGAGTTTAGGCAAGCTTCAATTTGACATAAAACAGTGGAAAATTCTTCATATGAAAGAATTGTATTGCCAATGACACACTTTAGGTGAAATTTGACAGATTTTACTCCCGCCTCTCAAACTCCTCCAAAGTGAGGTGATCGTGGCGGAATAAACTGCCAATTGATACCTTCGGTAGTTAAACTGTCCCTAATAGTTGAACTAGAGGTGTCAAAAAATTTGACAAGCTCATTTTTTGCGCCAACGAAGGTACTACCATTGTCCGAAAGGATGGAAGCGCATTTTCCGCGTCGAGAAATAAAGCGTTTTAGCGTTGCTAGAAAACTTTCCGTGGTCAAGCTGCTCACGACTTCTAAATGTATGGCCTTAGTTGCTAAACAGATAAATAGAGCTATGTAACCCTTGATAGTTTTATAATTTCGGGTGTGTCGATCCTTTAGCAAAAAAGGTCCTGCATAGTCAAGTCCACAGTTGTAGAATGGCCTAGAGGGAACAAGACGTGACGAGGGTAAATTACCCATAAGATAAGTTTCTAATTTAGGAGCCACCCTACAACAGATAATACAATCGCGAACGATTTTGCGAACCACTTGACGTCCATTAATGGGCCAAAATTTTTCACGAATGGAAGCTAATAGTAGTTGAGGACCGCAATGATTTAAGGTAAGATGCTCATTTCGTACAAGAATAGTAGTAAAGTGGTGTTTAGAATCAAGCACAATGGGATGTTTTTTATCGTAACAAAAATCAGAATTATGCAGTCTTCCACCAACGCGGAGTATGTTATCCTTATCGATAAACGGATTGAGGGTAAGTAGTTTACTTTTAGAGTCAACGTTACCATGTCTCTTAAGGTGTGTCAAGTCATCATAAAATGTTTCATTTTGTACTAGTCGAATTATATATTTTAAAGCATTATCTATTTCATCACAAGAAAGGTTGTCGAAGTTCCTTCGTTTAGGAGAAAATTTACAATTATTTATAAAGCGTAATACATAAGCGATAATGCGCTGTAGTTTTACAAATGAGGATATTTTAGTGATGATGTCCAATTTCATGTGAACTCTTGTGATAAGGGCTGATGCTGGTCGAAGCTCAGGGAGTTGAGAAGGTTCGAATGTTCTATTAGGCCAATGAGTTTCTGGTTTAGCTAGCCATGATGGGCCATGAAACCACATTTCGGAAGTAATAAGTGATGTAGGAGAAATTCCCCTTGATAGAAGATCTGCGGGATTCTCAAGTGTATTCACGTAACGCCATGTTTGAGATTCGGTCAAAGTTTGAATTTGAGAAAATCTATTTGCCACAAACGTCTTTAATAAACTCGGAGAAGTCTTTATCCATCCTAGAACAATAGTGGAGTCGCACCAGTAAGTGATTTTTTTCGAAATCTAATTGCATGTGTTGTTTTACCTTGTCTATCAACTCAGCTAGCAAGTAAGCTGCACAAAGTTCTAGGCGCAGTACCGTGAGGATGTGTTTTAAAGGAGCTACTCTGGTTTTGGAGCAAAGAAGATGACAACGAAAATTTTCGAAGTTTTCAGATGAACGAATATAAATGCAAGCACCATATGCAGCGGTGGATGCATCTGAAAAACCGTGTAGTTGAATTGACCTGTAGTTTGTACAAATTGCATGCCTAGGAATTTGTAACTGATTAAGTTTAACCAGTTGAGTCTGATATGTAACCCATTTCGTAAAGATATCCATGGGAACGACTTCGTCCCAGGAAATTTTTAATTTCCACAAATCTTGGAGAATAATTTTAGCTGTTATAGTTACAGCCGAAAGCAAACCTAGTGGATCAAATATTTTTGATATAGTGGAAAGAATAAGTCTCTTTGTAACTTTACACTTGTGCTCTATAGGTTGAACATTGAAATGAAAAGTGTCAGATTTTGGACTCCACAATAAGCCCAAAGTTTTGATAGTATCGTCAGCTCCAATTTCCAAGGAAACATTATTTTGATTGTCAAAGTTTAAAATAGGAGCGTTTGACTTCCATTTTCTTAATTGGAAACCATGACGAGACAATAATTCGGAAGTAAGTGATTGAATGCGTTTGATATCTTCTATTGTAGAACCACTTGTGTGAAGATCTTCGACATAAAAGTCCCGTAAAATTATAGAAGATATATCAGGAAAATCGGTTGCATACATATGTGCCACTTCTTGAAGACATCTCGTGGCAAGAAAACTAGCAGAAGCAGTACCGTAAGTTACGGTGTTTAAAGTATAAGTTTCGAGAGAGTTTGTATGATCAGATCGCCATAAGATCTTTTGTAAGGAGCGTTCTTCCTCCTTTATCAGTATTTGTCGATACATCTTTTCTATATCGGCTGTTAGTACAAAACTATGTTTACGAAAACGTGAGATGATAGTGAAAAGATCATCTTGCAAATTAGGTCCAACCATAAGAATGTCGTTCAGGGAAACACCTGAATCTGTATTGGCAGAACCGTCAAAAACAACACGAATTTTATTGCCTTTATAGACACAATGATGAGGAAGAAAGAACTCAAAGCCTATGGTTTCAAAGGTTGAAACGGACATATGGTTTAAGAATAAATATTCATCGATAAATCGAGTGTAATCATCTTTTAATTCAAAATTCGCATTAAGCTTCTTTTCGAGAGAATAAAATCTTTTTGTTGCTGTAGTCTTAGAGTCGCCTAGATTGTCGACGAAAGATTTTAAGGGAAGTGATACTACAAACCTACCAGAAGAATCAAGAGAGGTCGTTTTTAAGAAGTGATCTTCACAAGAAAGTTCTTCGTTAGACAAAAATTTTGTTTTTGGGCATTCTTCAATTTCCCAAAATTTTTGAAGTTGGTCTTCAATGCTTAAATTGTTTATGGTCGAAAAATGGCATGTAGTTCTGGCTGCAACGTTATTGTTTGGAAATAATGGACCTGAAATAATCCATCCGAGTTTGGTTTTTTGAAGAATCGGTTGTCCAGGTGATAATTTAATCTAACCAATACAAATTAAATTCCAGAAGATGTCTGCACCGATAAGAAGATCAATAGGAGATGAAATATTGAAGTCTGGATCGGCCAGAGTAATATTAGAAGGGATATTAAGTGTTTTCTTATCAAATGTGACAGAAGGTAAATTTCCTGCAATTTCCGGAAGTACTAAGCAAGAAATTACTTGAGAAAAGTTTAAGGTTTTGGATTTAAATTTTACTGATGTTCTATAGCTTACAATAGAATTTGTTTGGTTTATACCAGAAATAGAAAAATGTGTTTTGTTTGTAGGCAACCTTAGAAGATTTAATAGGCGCTGGGAAATGAAATTACTTTCCGAGCCGTTATCTAGAAGCGCACGAGCCTCGTATTCGTTACCTGAGATGTCAAAGACTCTTATTTTTACAGTTGACAGCAAAGTAGTGGAGTTGTGCTCAAACGAAACGTTACGTGCTGTCAGTGCATTAGAGCCTTCTGATGTACCTGAACTTGAGCAAGGTAAACTGCTGCTGGTTTGATTACTGGTTTCAATAAGCTTTTGTGAGTTACCTTGAAAGTGTAAAAGTGTGTGGTGTATTTTCCCACATTTACGACACCCGGAAGATTTGCATTCCTTAGTGAAATGACCACTGCGCAGACAATTTATGCAAAGTCGTAAGCGTTTTGCTTCATTATGTCTTAATGACGTTTCTACTTTGAGAAATTCAGGACAAGTGTAAATTAGATGTTTTTGTTTACATAAAGAACAGTTAGAAGGATTATTAGTTGACAAGAAATTTTTGGACTTGGGATTGCCTGTAGATGGGAATTTGGGACGAGATTTTTCTTCTTGATGATTAATAGATTCTAAGACTCTACATTTACCTTTTAGAAATTCAGTTAAGTTACTCAAAGTGGGTAATGTGATCTTATCGTCTTTAATTGACAGTTCCCATTCTTTGTGTGAAGCATTGTCTAGTTTTGTGGTGATTAGATATATGATAAGGGCATCCCAAGATGTTGTGTCTAAGTCTAAGGACTCAAGAGAGCGTAAATGTCTTTGGAAACCATCAAGTAAAGTGCGTAAATCATGATGTGAATTTTTTGAAACATGTGGTAAGTTAAATAATTTTTAATATGATTATTAACAAGAAGAGATTTGTTTTCGAATCTGTCTTTTAGTAATTCCCATGCAGTTTCATATGTTGCTTCAGAAATGTCCAGGTTACGTATTGTTTCTGCGGCAATACCTTGTAAGGATAATCTTAGATAGTGGAATTTCTGAATGTTGGAAAGTTCCGTGTTGGTATGTATGATAGAATTAAATGTATCTCTAAAGAACAACCAATTATCATAATCACCCTCAAAGGAGGGCAAGTTGATAGCGGGTAACCTATTGTTAATAGACCTTTGTGAACTGTTTTCGGACGAAATTGTCGAATTTGAAGCTTGATCACGGGGTTTTGAAAGATTGGTGTCAATAAAGTCTCGCACAGCGCTAGTAATATGAAAAAACGGCGTTTCGAAAGACGACCTTTCTATACGATGGATAGTATCTGCGTTGGCAGTATAGTCCTCATCAGAGGCCTCAATAAGTGATTGAGCGTTGTCAAAATCATCAAAAAGTTTCTCAATTCTATCAAGTCTAAGTTGTAAATCTCTAAAGTTAATTTGTTCTAAAGGTTTGTTTTTGATAGAATTAAAATGTGTACTAAAACGAGTTACAGAACCTTTGATTGAGGAGCGTTTAATTTTTGCTGTAGCGATGTCAGCCATATTGACAATATAATTTTATATGATAAATTCACAAAAATAAAAATACAGGGTGGTCCTTAAGTAATTGTACAAAAAGAAACAGTAGATTCTACACTTTAAAATATTACGATTTAAGCTAAATTGCTTTAATAAAATGTTGATATTAAGAAAGATACAGGGTGTTAAAGTGCAAAATTAAAATTTTATTTTTCGCTATAACTTTCATGTTTGTAAATATTTTTGTATAAAAATTTACAGCTAGGTACTTTTAAATATGAGAAATTATAATTTGATGCACACTTTGATGTAACTGATAGAGGGCGCCACTTATGCTACATATGTGGTATAAATTTACACTTAACTTTTTTGCTCTTAAAGTTACCTGTACTTGGGATAAAAAATATTAAAGATACATTATTTTAACAAAAAAAAGGTATACTTGTTAATAACTTCAAAACTCAACAGTTTTCGAGATAATCGCATTTTAAAAATCAGCTGCATAATTCTGATCTAAGGCAATTACTCCAGGCAACCAAGAAAAATAGACAAAAACATTAATACTTCTGAATTTTGGTATAAAGTACCTTTAACTAAAGTTAATAGTTAACAAAATATTAAATAAAATAAATATATCAGCAGGATAATTACTAATAGGATTTGACAAAATAACAGAATAATAGGATTTTACATCAAACATTTTACGTTTGATGTTAAATTAAAGTCATAATCAACAAATCATAATCAAAGTCATAATCAATCAATACAAACCAAATTAAGAAATAGTTAAACTAAATAACATAACTTTTTGTCAAAGTAAGTGTTCGATATGTCCACCATTTTCTTTAATTCATTTGTCAATATATTCCATAAACGATCTCTCATATTAAAGAGCATCATTGGTTCTAAAGAAACTGCTGCAGTATTAATTTCTTCCCATAGTTGGTTGCGAATGTTTATGACACACGTTGTTTTAATGCGCCCCATACACCAAAATCAAGCGGATTAAATTCGGGGCTACGTCGTGGCTATAATGTATAATGGATGAATATATTATTTTGGATACATATCCAAATCTTATTCTATATTATGGAACTACATCTTATTTGTCGCAGAAGTTAAATAATATATTAAACTGTGATGTATCTCGTTCATTGGGTACTTATATACACACGGAATAACCTATTGATGACATTACTTATTTATATGATTACGTTACAGCTTACGAGTAACTATAATTACATCTCGAACAAATGGACTATTATGATTTACTAACGAACTAATATTATGCTGAACTAAATTGCCTGTGTGTTTACTATATTTATAACAATATCGGTTATTAGGACAACGATGATGTTTTTGTAAAAATGCTGAGTCTTTCAGGTTAGATTTGTAGCAAAAATATTATGAAACAGGACACATATGTGTTATTCAATACCTGTGCTCTAGTTTCTATTTGTCCTAATAAAAATGCGTAAACAATTTACGTAATGAGCAATAAGTATTTTTTTCGGATGTTTTATGAATTAAATAATTATATCAATATCTCACCACATTGCCAAGGAATATGACTACCACGACCAATCCAACGTTCAGAAAAGTTGTATTTAAGTATGTTCTAACTGCCTTCTCTCTAGAATGTGGTAGTGTGCCATCTTGCATAAACCACATATTTTGGGTTTTTAGCATTTTACAATAGAAAAAAAGTAATACAACGTCCTTATAGAAACTTAAGGAGCGATAGCAAAGGGAAATTGTAAACATGATGACGGCTAACATCTGAATATGGACACGGCACCTAAAGAAGAAGATGAAATATCTTTTCTCCAATAAGACATTTAGCACCCATAACAAAGCATTTTGTGATGTTACAATATCATCTTTGAGTTGTTTT